>NW_027064667.1:0-24860 GCF_032884065.1 Artemia franciscana
AATGGGACATGGAAGAATGTTGTATATTCTTAAGTTTTACGTAGTTAAATTGGACAGCGAAGAATGTTGTATATTCGCAAGTTTTATGTAGTTCAAAAAATATATATATTTATATCTATCTCAATTCACAGGTGGGACACAGGGACACAACTATAATGGCAGGTAACTAATATGGCGTGTAACGACTTACGCGCGCGGGGGCTTGGGGCGCGATGCCCCCCCGAGCCCCCCCCCCCCCCAACAGCTATATATCTATATATAAAAAAATAAGTTGTCTGTGTGTCTGTCGAGTGACGTCAGGTGTGTCGACTGACGTCATTGTAAGGATTGAGCTGTATGCGTCATGAAATTGTGTGTCGACTGACGTCATGTTTGTCAACTGGAGAAATTACAGACCGGGACACAAATGACGACCGGGACACGGGGATACAGGGAATATAAATGACGACCGGGAACCTCAAAGAGAAATTACAGACTGGGACACCGGGACACAGGGAATATAAATGACGACCGGGACATAGTGACACAACTACAAAGGGGACGACGGGGGTACAGGGAAGATATATAAATGACGACCGGGACACAGGGATTGTTCGAAGAGAAATTACAGACCGGGACACCGGGACACAAATGACGACCGGGACGCTGGGACACAGGGAATATAAATGACGACCGAGACACAGGGACTATAAATAACGACCGGGACATAGGGACACATCGTTAAAATAATGAGGTATAGATCTGAATACGAATTGAAAATTTGTTTGTAGATCTATAAAATTTGCTAGTAGAAAATTTGCTAGTAAGATTTGCTAGTAGATATATAAAAGTACTAAAATTTGCTGGTAGACAGCAAATTCCAACAGCTAGTAGATATATATAAAAATAAGTCGTATGTGTGTCTGTCGATTAACGTCATGATTGTGTGTTGACTTACGTCATGTCTTGACGACTGACGAAATTACAGACCTCGACATCGGGACACAAATGACGACCGGGACACCGGGACATAGGGAATAAAAATGACGAAAGGGACACTAAAAGAGAAAGCGACCAGGAGACAAGGAATGTTCGATTAGCAATCACCATCAACAAAGCACCGGGACACAAATGACAACCGGGACGAAAATGATAACCGGGACACAGGGAATATAAATGACGACCTCGACACTCAAAGAGAAAGTACAGACTGGGACACCGGGACACAAATGACGACCGGAATACTGGGAATATAAATGACGACCAGGACACAGGGACAAAACTACAAGGGGGTGCCGGGGGGCTCAGGGGGATATATAAATGACGACGGGGACACAGGGAATGTTTGATTAGCAATCAGCGTCAACAAAGTTAAAGGGCAATCATTAGAATAATCAGGTATAGATCTGAATACGGATTGCTTTTCCCATGGACAATTTTATGTTGCATGTTCAAGAGTCGGTAAACCTAACAATCTATTTATATGCACAAACAATGGGACATGGAAGAATGTTGTATATTCTTAAGTTTTACGTAGTTAAATTGGACAGCGAAGAATGTTGTATATTCGCAAGTTTTATGTAGTTCAAAAAATGTATATATTTATATCTATCTCAATTCACAGGTGGGACACAGGGACACAACTACAATGGCAGGTAACTAATATGGCGTGTAACGACTTACGCGCGCGGGGGGCTTGGGGGCGCGATGCCCCCCCCCCCGAGCCCCAATCCCCCCCTCAACAGCTATATATCTATATATATATAAATAAGTTGTCTGTGTGTCTGTCGAGTGACGTCAGGTGTGTCGACTGACGTCATTGTAAGGATTGAGCTGTATGCGTCATGAAATTGTGTGTCGACAGACGTCATGTTTGTCAACTGATGAAATTACAGACCGGGACACAAATGACGACCGGGACACGGGGATACAGGGAATATAAATGACGACCGGGAACCTCAAAGAGAAATTACAGACTGGGACACCGGGACACAGGGAATATAAATGACGACCGGGACACAGTGACACAACTACAAAGGGGACGACGGGGGTACAGGGAAGATATATAAATGACGACCGGGACACAGGGATTGTTCGAAGAGAAATTACAGACCGGGACACCGGGACACAAATGACGACCGGGACGCTGGGACACAGGGAATATAAATGACGACCGAGACACAGGGACTATAAATAACGACCGGGACAAAGGGACACATCGTTAAAATAATGAGGTATAGATCTGAACACGAATTGAAAATTTGTTTGTAGATCTATAAAATTTGCTAGTAGAAAATTTGCTAGTAAGATTTGCTAGTAGATATATAAAAGAACTAAAATTTGCTGGTAGACAGCAAATTCCAACAGCTAGTAGATATATATAAAAATAAGTTGTATGTGTGTCTGTCGATTAACGTCATGATTGTGTGTTGACTTACGTCATGTCTTGACGACTGACGAAATTACAGACCTCGACATCGGGACACAAATGACGACCGGGACACCGGGACATAGGGAATAAAAATGACGAAAGGGACACTCAAAGAGAAAGCGACCAGGAGACAAGGAATGTTCGATTAGCACTCACCATCAACAAAGCACCGGGACACAAATGACAACCGGGACGAAAATGATGACCGGGACACCGGGACACAGGGAATATAAATGACGACCTCGACACTCAAAGAGAAAGTACAGACTGGGACACCGGGACACAAATGACGACCGGAATACTGGGAATATAAATGACGACCAGGACACAGGGACAGAACTACAACGGGGGTGCCGGGGGGCACAGGGGGATATATAAATGGCGACGGGGACACAGGGAATGTTTGATTAGCAATCAGCATCAACAAAGTTAAAGGGCAATCATTAGAATAATCAGGTATAGATCTGAATACGGATTGCTTTTCCCATGGACAATTTTATGTTGCATGTTCAAGAGTCGGTAAACCTAACAATCTATTTATATGCACAAACAATGGGACCTGGAAGAATGTTGTATATTCTTAAGTTTTACGTAGTTAAATTGGACAGCGAAGAATGTTGTATAATCGCAAGTTTTATGTCGTTCAAAAAATATATATATTTATATCTATCTCAATTCACAGGTGGGACACAGGGACAAAACTACAATGGCAGGTAACTAATATGGCGTGTAACGACTTACGCGCGCGGGGGGCTTGGGGGCGCGATGCCCCCCGAGCCCCCCCCCCCCAACAGCTATATATCTATATATATAAAAATAAGTTGTCTGTGTGTCTGTCGAGTGACGTCAGGTGTGTCGACTGACGTCATTGTAAGGATTGAGCTGTATGCGTCATGAAATTGTGTGTCGACTGACTTCATGTTTGTCAACTGATGAAATTACAGACCGGGACACAAATGACGACTGGGACACGGGGATACAGGGAATATAAATGACGACCGGGAACCTCAAAGAGAAATTACAGACTGGGACACCGGGACACAGGGAATATAAATGACGACCGGGACACAGTGACACAACTACAAAGGGGACGACGGGGGTACAGGGAAGATATATAAATGACGACCGGGACACAGGGATTGTTCGAAGAGAAATTACAGACCGGGACACCGGGACACAAATGACGACCGGGACGCTGGGACACAGGGAATATAAATGACGACCGAGACACAGGGACTATAAATAACGACCGGGACAAAGGGACACATCGTTAAAATAATGAGGTATAGATCTGAATACGAATTGAAAATTTGTTTGTAGATCTATAAAATTTGCTAGTAGAAAATTTGCTAGTAAGATTTGCTAGTAGATATATAAAAGTACTAAAATTTGCTGGTAGACAGCAAATTCCAACAGCTAGTAGATATATATAAAAATAAGTTGTATGTGTGTCTGTCGATTAACGTCATGATTGTGTGTTGACTTACGTCATATCTTGACGACTGACGAAATTACAGACCTCGACATCGGGACACAAATGACGACCGGGACACCGGGACATAGGGAATAAAAATGACGAAAGGGACACTCAAAGAGAAAGCGACCAGGAGACAAGGGATGTTCGATTAGCAATCACCATCAACAAAGCACCGGGACAAAAATGACAACCGGGACGAAAATGATGACCGGGACACCGGGACACAGGGAATATAAATGACGACCTCGACACTCAAAGAGAAAGTACAGACTGGGACACCGGGACACAAATGACGACGGGAATACTGGGAATATAAATGACGACCAGGACACAGGGACACAACTACAAGGGGGGTGCCGGGGGGCACAGGGGGATATATAAATGACGACGGAGACACAGGGAATGTTTGATTAGCAATCAGCATCAACAAAGTTAAAGGGCAATCATTAGAATAATCAGGTATAGATCTGAATACGGATTGCTTTTCCCATGGACAATTTTATGTTGCATGTTCAAGAGTCGGTAAACCTAACAATCTATTTATATGCACAAACAATGGGACATGGAAGAATGTTGTATATTCTTAAGTTTTACGTAGTTAAATTGGACAGCGAAGAATGTTGTATATTCGCAAGTTTTATGTAGTTCAAAAAATATATATATTATATCTATGTCAATTCACAGGTGGGACACAGGGACACAACTACAATGGCAGGTAACTAATATGGCGTGTAACGACTTACGCGAGCGGGGGGCTTGGGGGCGCGATGCCCCCCCCCCCCCCCCGAGCCCCCCCCCCCAACAGCTATATATCTATATATATAAAAATAAGTTGTCTGTGTGTCTGTCGAGTGACGTCAGGTGTGTCGACTGACGTAATTGTAAGGATTGAGCTGTATGCGTCATGAAATTGTGTGTCGACTGACGTCATGTTTGTCAACTGATGAAATTACAGACCGGGACACAAATGACGACCGGGCCACGGGGATACAGGGAATATAAATGACGACCAGAAACCTCAAAGAGAAATTACAGACTGGGACACCGGGACACAGGGAATATAAATGACGACCGGGACACAGTGACACAACTACAAAGGGGACGACGGGGGTACAGGGAAGATATATAAATGACGACCGGGACACAGGGATTGTTCGAAGAGAAATTACAGACCGGGACACCGGGACACAAATGACGACCGGGACGCTGGGACACAGGGAATATAAATGACGACCGAGACACAGGGACTATAAATAACGACCGGGACAAAGGGACACATCGTTAAAATAATGAGGTATAGATCTGAATACGAATTGAAAATTTGTTTGTAGATCTATAAAATTTGCTAGTAGAAAATTTGCTAGTAAGATTTGCTAGTAGATATATAAAAGTACTAAAATTTGCTGGTAGACAGCAAATTCCAACAGCTAGTAGATATATATAAAAATAAGTTGTATGTGTGTCTGTCGATTAACGTCATGATTGTGTGTTGACTTACGTCATATCTTGACGACTGACGAAATTACAGACCTCGACATCGGGACACAAATGACGACCGGGACACTGGGACATAGGGAATAAAAATGACGAAAGGGACACTCAAAGAGAGAGCGACCAGGAGACAAGGGATGTTCGATTAGCAATCACCATCAACAAAGCACCGGGACAAAAATGACAACCGGGACGAAAATGATGACCGGGACACCGGGACACAGGGAATATAAATGACGACCTCGACACTCAAAGAGAAAGTACAGACTGGGACACCGGGACACAAATGACGACCGGAATACTGGGAATATAAATGACGACCAGGACACAGGGACACAACTACAAGGGGGGTGCCGGGGGGCACAGGGGGATATATAAATGACGACGGAGACACAGGGAATGTTTGATTAGCAATCAGCATCAACAAAGTTAAAGGGCAATCATTAGAATAATCAGGTATAGATCTGAATACGGATTGCTTTTCCCATGGACAATTTTATGTTGCATGTTCAAGAGTCGGTAAACCTAACAATCTATTTATATGCACAAACAATGGGAGATGGAAGAATGTTGTATATTCTTAAGTTTTACGTAGTTAAATTGGACAGCGAAGAATGTTGTATATTCGCAAGTTTTATGTAGTTCAAAAAATATATATATTTATATCTATCTCAATTCACAGGTGGGACACAGGGACACAACTACAATGGCAGGTAACTATTATGGCGTGTAACGACTTACGCGCGCGGGGGGCTTGGGGGCGCGATGCCCCCCCGAGCCCCCCCCCCCAACAGCTATATATATATATATATAAAAATAAGTTGTCTGTGTGTCTGTCGAGTGACGTCAGGTGTGTCGACTGACGTCATTGTAAGGATTGAGCTGTATGCGTCATGAAATTGTGTGTCGACTGACGTCATGTTTGTCAACTGATGAAATTACAGACCGGGACACAAATGACGACCAGGACACGGTGATACAGGGAATATAAAAGACGACCGGGAACCTCAAAGAGAAATTACAGACTGGGACACCGGGACACAGGGAATATAAATGACGACCGGGACACAGTGACACAACTACAAAGGGGACGACGGGGGTACAGGGAAGATATATAAATGACGACCGGGACACAGGGATTGTTCGAAGAGAAATTACAGACCGGGACACCGGGACACAAATGACGACCGGGACGCTGGGACACAGGGAATATAAATGACGACCGAGACACAGGGACTATAAATAACGACCGGGACAAAGGGACACATCGTTAAAATAATGAGGTATAGATCTGAATACGAATTGAAAATTTGTTTGTAGATCTATAAAATTTGCTAGTAGAAAATTTGCTAGTAAGATTTGCTAGTAGATATATAAAAGTACTAAAATTTGCTGGTAGACAGCAAATTCCAACAGCTAGTAGATATATATAAAAATAAGTTGTATGTGTGTCTGTCGAGTAACGTCATGATTGTGTGTTGACTTACGTCATGTCTTGACGACTGACGAAATTACAGACCTCGACATCAGGACACAAATGACGACCGGGACACCGGGACATAGGGAATAAAAATGACGAAAGGGACACTCAAAGAGAAAGCGACCAGGAGACAAGGAATGTTCGATTAGCAATCACCATCAACAAAGCACCGGGACACAAATGACAACCGGGACGAAAATGATGACCGGGACACCGGGACACAGGGAATATAAATGACGACCTCGACACTCAAAGAGAAAGTACAGACTGGGACACCGGGACACAAATGACGACCGGAATACTGGGAATATAAATGACGACCAGGACAAAGGGACACAACTAAAAGAGGGGTGCCGGGGGGCACAGGGGGATATATAAATGACGACGGGGACACAGGGAATGTTTGATTAGCAATCAGCATCAACAAAGTTAAAGGGCAATCATTAGAATAATCAGGTATAGATCTGAATACGGATTGCTTTTCCCATGGACAATTTTATGTTGCATGTTCAAGAGTCGGTAAACCTAACAATCTATTTATATGCACAAACAATGGGACATGGAAGAATGTTGTATATTCTTAAGTTTTACGTAGTTAAATTGGACAGCGAAGAATGTTGTATATTCGCAAGTTTTATGGGACGGGGACACAGGGAATGTTTGATTAGCAATCAGCATCAACAAAGTTAAAGGGCAATCATTAGAATAATCAGGTATAGATCTGAATACGGATTGCTTTTCCCATGGACAATTTTATGTTGCATGTTCAAGAGTCGGTAAACCTAACAATCTATTTATATGCACAAACAATGGGACATGGAAGAATGTTGTATATTCTTAAGTTTTACGTAGTTAAATTGGACAGCGAAGAATGTTGTATATTCGCAAGTTTTATGTAGTTCAAAAAATATATATATTTATATCTATCTCAATTCACAGGTGGAACACAGGGACACAACTACAATGGCAGGTAACTAATATGGCGTGTAACGACTTACGCGCGCGGGGGGCTTGGGGGTGCGATGCCCCCCCGAGCCCCCCCCCCAACAGCTATATATCTATATATATAAAAATAAGTTGTCTGTGTGTCTGTCGAGTGACGTCAGGTGTGTCGACTGACGTCATTGTAAGGATTGAGCTGTATGCGTCATGAAATTGTGTCGACTGACGTCATGATTGTCAACTGATGAAATTACAGACCGGGACACAAATGAAGACCGGGACACGGGGATACAGGGAATATAAATGACAACCGGGAACCTCAAAGAGAAATTACAGACTGGGACACCGGGACACAGGGAATATAAATGACGACCGGGACACAGTGACACAACTACAAAGGGGACGACGGGGGTACAGGGAAGATATATAAATGACGACCGGGACACAGGGATTGTTCGAAGAGAAACTACAGACCGGGACACCGGGACACAAATGACGACCGGGACGCTGGGACACAGGGAATATAAATGACGACCGAGACACAGGGACTATAAAGAACGACCGGGACAAAGGGACACATCGTTAAAATAATGAGGTATAGATCTGAATACGAATTGAAATTTTGTTTGTAGATCTATAAAATTTGCTAGTAGAAAATTTGCTAGTAAGATTTGCTAGTAGATATATAAAAGTACTAAAATTTGCTGGTAGACAGCAAATTCCAACAGCTAGCAGATATATATAAAAATAAGTTGTATGTGTGTCTGTCGATTAACGTCATGATTGTGTGTTGACTAACGTCATGTCTTGACGACTGACGAAATTACAGACCTCGACATCGGGACACAAATGACGACCGGGCACCGGGACATAGGGAATAAAAATGACGAAAGGGACACTCAAAGAGAAAGCGACCAGGAGACAAGGAATGTTTGATTAGCAATCACCATCAACAAAGCACCGGGACACAAATGACAACCGGGACGAAAATGATGACCGGGACACCGGGAAACAGGGAATATAACTGACGACCTCGACACTCAAAGAGAAAGTACAGACTGGGACACCGGGACACAAATGACGACCGGAATACTGGGAATATAAATGACGACCAGGACACAGGGACACAACTACAAGGAGCGTGCCGGGGGGCACAGGGGGATATATAAATGACGACGGGGATACAGGGAATGTTTGATTAGCAATCAGCATCAACAAAGTTAAAGGGCAATCATTAGAATAATCAGGTATAGATCTGAATACGGATTGCTTTTCCCATGGACAATTTTATGTTGCATGTTCAAGAGTCGGTAAACCTAACAATCTATTTATATGCACAAACAATGGGACATGGAAGAATGTTGTATATTCTTAAGTTTTACGTAGTTAAATTGAACAGCGAAGAATGTTGTATATTCGCAAGTTTTATGTAGTTCAAAAAATATATATATTTATATCTATCTCAATTCACAGGTGGGACACAGGGACACAACTACAATGGCAGGTAACTAATATGGCGTGTAACGACTTACGCGCGCGGGGGGCTTGGGGGCGCGATGCCCCCCCGAGCCCTCCCCCAACAGCTATATATCTATATATATAAAAATAAGTTGTCTGTGTGTCTGTCGAGTGACGTCAGGTGTGTTGACTGACGTCATTGTAAGGATTGAGCTGTATGCGTCATGAAATTGTGTGTCGACTGACGTCATGTTTGTCAACTGATGAAATTACAGACCGGGACACAAATGACGACCGGGACACGAGGATACAGGGAATATAAATGACGACCGGGAACCTCAAAGAGAAATTACAGACTGGGACACCGGGACACAGGGAATATAAATGACGACCGGGACACAGTGACACAACTACAAAGGGGACGACGGGGGTACAGGGAAGATATATAAATGACGACCGGGACACAGGGATTGTTCGAAGAGAAATTACAGACCGGGACACCGGGACACAAATGACGACCGGGACGCTGGGACACAGGGAATATAAATGACGACCGAGACACAGGGACTATAAATAACGACCGGGACAAAGGGACACATCGTTAAAATAATGAGGTATAGATCTGAATACGAATTGAAATTTTGTTTGTAGATCTATAAAATTTGCTAGTAGAAAATTTGCTAGTAAGATTTGCTAGTAGATATATAAAAGTACTAAAATTTGCTGGTAGACAGCAAATTCCAACAGCTAGTAGATATATATATAAATAAGTTGTATGTGTGTCTGTCAATTAACGTCATGATTGTGTGTTGACTTACGTCATGTCTTGACGACTGACGAAATTACAGACCTCGACATCGGGACACAAATGACGACCGGGACACCGGGACATAGGGAATAAAAATGACGAAAGGGACACTCAAAGAGAAAGTGACCAGGAGACAAGGAATGTTCGATTAGCAATCACCATCAACAAAGCACCGGGACACAAATGACAACCGGGACGAAAATGATGACCGGGACACCGGGACACAGGGAATATAAATGACGACCTCGACACTCAAAGAGAAAGTACAGACTGGGACACCGGGACACAAATGACGACCGGAATACTGGGAATATAAATGACGACCAGAACACAGGGACACAACTACAAGGGGGGTGCCGGGGGGCACAGGGGGATAAATAAATGACGACGGGGACACAGGGAATGTTTGATTAGCAATCAGCATCAACAAAGTTAAAGGGCAATCATTAGAATAATCAGGTATAGATCTGAATACGGATTGCTTTTCCCATGGACAATTTTATGTTGCATGTTCAAGAGTCGGTAAACCTAACAATCTATTTATATGCACAAACAATGGGACATGGAAGAATGTTGTATATTCTTAAGTTTTACGTAGTTAAATTGGACAGCGAAGAATGTTGTATATTCGCAAGTTTTATGTAGTTCAAAAAATATATATATTTATATCTATCTCAATTCACAGGTGGGACACAGGGACACAACTACAATGGCAGGTAACTAATATGGCGTGTAACGACTTACGCGCGCGGGGGGCTTGGGGGCGCGACGCCCCCCCCCCCCCCCCCCGAGCCCCCCCCCAACAGCTATATATCTATATATATAAAAATAAGTTGTCTGTGTGTCTGTCGAGTGACGTCAGGTGTGTCGACTGACGTCATTGTAAGGATTGAGCTGTATGCGTCATGAAATTGTGTGTCGACTGACGTCATGTTTTTCAACTGATAAAATTACAGACCGGGACACAAATGACGACCGGGACACGGGGATACAGGGAATATAAATGACGACCGGGAACCTCAAAGAGAAATCACAGACTGGGACACCGGGACACAGGGTATATAAATGACGACCGGGACACAGTGACACAACTACAAAGGGGACGACGGTGGTACAGGGAAGATATATAAATGACGACCGGGACACAAGGATTGTTCGAAGAGAAATTACAGACCGGGACACCGGGACACAAATGACGACCGGGACGCTGGGACACAGGGAATATAAATGACGACCGAAACACAGGGACTATAAATAACGACCGGGACAAAGGGACACATCGTTAAAATAATGAGGTATAGATCTGAATACGAATTGAAAATTTGTTTGTAGATCTATAAAATTTGCTAGTAGAAAATTTGCTAGTAAGATTTGCTAGTAGATATATAAAAGTACTACAATTTGCTGGTAGACAGCAAATTCCAACAGCTAGTAGATATATATAAAAATAAGTTGTATGTGTGTCTGTCGATTAACGTCATGATTGTGTGTTGACTTACGTCATGTCTTGACGACTGACGAAATTACAGACCTCGACATCGGGACACAAATGACGACCGGGACACCGGGACATAGGGAATAAAAATGACGAAAGGGACACTCAAAGAGAAAGCGACCAGGAGACAAGGAATGTTCGATTAGCAATCACCATCAACAAAGCACCGGGACACAAATGAAAACCGGGACGAAAATGATGACCGGGACACCGGGACACAGGGAATATAAATGACGACCTCGACAATCAAAGAGAAAGTACAGACTGGGACACCGGGACACAAATGACGTCCGGAATACTGGGAATATAAATGACGACCAAGACACAGGGACACAACTACAAGGGGGATGCCGGGGGGCACAGGGGGATATATAAATGACGACGGGGACACAGGGAATGTTTGATTAGCAATCAGCATCAACAAAGTTAAAGGGCAATCATTAGAATAATCAGGTATAGATCTGAATACGGATTGCTTTTCCCATGGACAATTTTATGTTGCATGTTCAAGAGTCGGTAAACCTAACAATCTATTTATATGCACAAACAATGGGACACGGAAGAATGTTGTATATTCTTAAGTTTTACGTAGTTAAATTGGACAGCGAAGAATGTTGTATATTCGCAAGTTTTATGTAGTTCAAAAAATATATATATTTATATCTATCTCAATTCACAGGTGGGACACAGGGACACAACTACAATGGCAGGTAACTAATATGGCGTGTAATGACTTACGCGCGCGGGGGGCTTTGGGGCGCGATGCCCCCCGAGCCCCCCCCCCCCCAACAGCTATTTATATATATATATATAAAAATAAGTTGTCTGTGTGTCTGTCGAGTGACGTCAGGTGTGTCGACTGACGTCATTGTAAGGATTGAGCTGTATGCGTCATGAAATTGTGTGTCGACTGACGTCATGTTTGTCAACTGATGAAATTACAGACCGGGACACAAATGACGACCGGGACACGGGGATACAGGGAATATAAATGACGACCGGGAACCTCAAAGAGAAATTACAGACTGGGACACCGGGACACAGGGAATATAAATGACGACCGGGACACAGTGACACAACTACAAAGGGGACGACGGGGGTACAGGGAAGATATATAAATGACGACCGGGACACAGGGATTGTTCGAAGAGAAATTACAGACCGGGACACCGGGACACAAATGACGACCGGGACGCTGGGACACAGGGAATATAAATGACGACCGAGACACAGGGACTATAAATAACGACCGGGACAAAGGGACACATCGTTAAAATAATGAGGTATAGATCTGAATACGAATTGAAAATTTGTTTGTAGATCTATAAAATTTGCTAGTAGAAAATTTGCTAGTAAGATTTGCTAGTAGATATATAAAAGTACTAAAATTTGCTGGTAGACAGCAAATTCCAACAGCTAGTAGATATATATAAAAATAAGTTGTATGTGTGCCTGTCGATTAGCGTCATGATTGTGTGTTGACTTACGTCATGTCTTGACGACTGACGAAATTACAGACCTCGACATCGGGACAAAAATGACGACCGGGACACCGGGACATAGGGAATAAAAATGACGAAAGGGACACTCAAAGAGAAAGCGACCAGGAGACAAGGAATGTTCGATTAGCAATCACCATCAACAAAGCACCGGGACACAAATGACAACCGGGACGAAAATGATGACCGGGACACCGGGACACAGGGAATATAAATGACGACCTCGACACTCAAAGAGAAAGTACAGACTGGGACACCGGGACACAAATGACGACCGGAATACTGGGAATATAAATGACGACCAGGACACAGGGACACAACTACAAGGGGGGTGCCGGGGGGCACAGGGGGATATATAAATGACGACGGGGACACAGGGAATGTTTGATTAGCAATCAGCATCAACAAAGTTAAAGGGCAATAATTAGAATAATCAGGTATAGATCTGAATACGGATTGCTTTTCCCATGGACAATTTTATGTTGCATGTTCAAGAGTCGGTAAACCTAACAATCTATTTATATGCACAAACAATGGGACATGGAAGAATGTTGTATATTCTTAAGTTTTACGTAGTTAAATTGGACAGCGAAGAATGTTGTATATTCGCAAGTTTTATGTAGTTCAAAAAATATATATATTTATATCTATCTCAATTCACAGGTGGGACACAGGGACACAACTACAATGGCAGGTAACTAATATGGCGTGTAACGACTTACGCGCGCGGGGGGCTTGGGGGCGCGATGCCCCCTGAGCCCCCCCCCAACAGCTATATATCTATATATATATAAAAATAAGTTGTCTGTGTGTCTGTCGAGTGACGTCAGGTGTGTCGACTGACGTCATTGTAAGGATTGAGCTGTATGCGTCATGAAATTGTGTGTCGACTGACGTCATGTTTGTCAACTGATGAAATTACAGACAGGGACACAGTGACACAACTACAAAGGGGACGACGGGGGTACAGGGAAGATATATAAATGACGACCGGGACACAGGGATTGTTCGAAGAGAAATTACAGACCGGGACACCGGGACACAAATGACGACCGGGACGCTGGGACACAGGGAATATAAATGACGACCGAGACACAGGGACTATAAATAACGACCGGGACAAAGGGACACATCGTTAAAATAATGAGGTATAGATCTGAATACGAATTGAAAATTTGTTTGTAGATCTATAAAATTTGCTAGTAGAAAATTTGCTAGTAAGATTTGCTAGTAGATATATAAAAGTACTAAAATTTGCTGGTAGACAGCAAATTCCAACAGCTAGTAGATATATATAAAAATAAGTTGTATGTGTGTCTGTCGATTAACGTCATGATTGTGTGTTGACTTACGTCATGTCTTGACGACTGACGAAATTACAGACCTCGACATCGGGACACGAATGACGACCGGGACACCGGGACATAGGGAATAAAAATGACGAAAGGGACACTAAAAGAGAAAGCGACCAGGAGACAAGGAATGTTCGATTAGCAATCACCATCAACAAAGCACTGGGACACAAATGACAACCGTGACGAAAATGATGACCGGGACACAGGGACACAGGGAATATAAATGACGACCTCGACACTCAAAGAGAAAGTACAGACTGGGACACCGGGACACAAATGACGACCGGAATACTGGGAATATAAATGACGACCAGGACACAGGGACACAACTACAAGGGGGGTGCCGGGGGGCACAGGGGGACATATAAATGACGACGGGGACACAGGGAATGTTTGATTAGCAATCAGCATCAACAAAGTTAAAGGGAAATCATTAGAATAATCAGGTATAGATCTGAATACGGATTGCTTTTCCCATGGACAATTTTATGTTGCATGTTCAAGAGTCGGTAAACCTAACAATCTATTTATATGCACAAACAATGGGACATGGAAGAATGTTGTATATTCTTAAGTTTTACGTAGTTAAATTGGACAGCGAAGAATGTTGTATATTCGCAAGTTTTATGTAGTTCAAAAAATATATATATTTATATCTATCTCAATTCACAGGTGGGACACAGGGACACAACTACAATGGCAGGTAACTAATATGGCGTGTAACGACTTACGCGCGCGGGGGGCTTGGGGGCGCGATGCCCCCCGAGCCCCCCCCCCAACAGCTATATATCTATATATATAAAAATAAGTTTTCTGTGTGTCCGTCGAGTGACGTCAGGTGTGTCGACTGACGTCATTGTAAGGATTGAGCTGTATGCGTCATGAAATTGTGTGTCGACTGACGTCATGTTTGTCAACTGATGAAATTACAGACCGGGACACAAATGAAGACCGGGACACGGGGATACAGGGAATATAAATGACGACCGGGAACCTCAAAGAGAAATTACAGACTGGGACACCGGGACACACGGAATATAAATGACGACATGGACACAGTGACACAACTACAAAGGGGACGACGGGGGTACAGGGAAGATATATAAATGACGACCGGGACACAGGGATTGTTCGAAGAGAAATTACAGACCGGGACAACGGGACACAAATGACGACTGGGACGCTGGGACACAGGGAATATAAATGACGACCGAGACACAGGGACTATAAATAACGACCGGGACAAAGGGACACATCGTTTAAATAATGAGGTATAGATCTGAATACGAATTGAAAATTTGTTTGTAGATCTATAAAATTTGCTAGTAGAAAATTTGCTAGTAAGATTTGCTAGTAGATATATAAAAGTACTAAAATTTGCTGGTAGACAGCAAATTCCAACAGCTAGTAGATATATATAAAAACAAGTTGTATGTGTGTCTGTCGATTAACGTCATGATTGTGTGTTGACTTACGTCATGTCTTGACGACTGACGAAATTACAGACCTCGACATCGGGACACAAATGACGACCGGGACACCGGGACATAGGGAATAAAAATGACGAAAGGGACACTAAGAGAGAAAGCGACCAGGAGACAAGGAATGTTCGATTAGCAATCACCATCAACAAAGCACTGGGACACAAATGACAACCGTGACGAAAATGATGACCGGGACACAGGGACACAGGGAATATAAATGACGACCTCGACACTCAAAGAGAAAGTACAGACTGGGACACCGGGACACAAATGATGACCGGAATACTGGGAATATAAATGACGACCAGGACACAGGGACACAACTACAAGGGGGATGCCGGGGGTACAGGGGGATATATAAATGACGTCGGGGACACAGGGAATGTTTGATTAGCAATCAGCATCAACAAAGTTAAAGGGCAATCATTAGAATAATCAGGTATAGATCTGAATACGGATTGCTTTTCCCATGGACAATTTTATGTTGCATGTTCAAGAGTCGGTAAACCTAACAATCTATTTATATGCACAAACAATGGGACATGGAAGAATGTTGTATATTCTTAAGTTTTACGTAGTTAAATTGGACAGCGAAGAATGTTGTATATTCGCAAGTTTTATGTAGTTCAAAAAATATATATATTTATATCTATCTCAATTCACAGGTGGGACACAGGGACACAACTACAATGGCAGGTAACTAATATGGCGTGTAACGACTTACGCGCGCGGGGGGCTTGGGGGCGCGATGCCCCCCCGAGCCCCCCCCCAACAGCTATATATCTATATATATATAAAAATAAGTTGTCTGTGTGTCTGTCGAGTGACGTCAGGTGTGTCGACTGACGTCATTGTAAGGATTGAGCTGTATGCGTCATGAAATTGTGTGTCGACTGACGTCATGTTTGTCAACTGATGAAATTACAGACCGGGACACAAATGACGACCGGGACACCGGGACACAGGGAATATAAATGACGACCGGGACACAGTGACACAACTACAAAGGGGACGACGGGGGTACAGGGAAGATATATAAATGACGACCGGGACACAGGGATTGTTCGAAGAGAAATTACAGACCGGGACACCGGGACACAAATGACGACCGGGACGCTGGGACACAGGGAATATAAATGACGACAAAGACACAGGGATTATAAATAACGACCGGGACAAAGGGACACATCGTTAAAATAATGAGGTATAGATCTGAATACGAATTGAAAATTTGTTCGTAGATCTATAAAATTTGCTAGTAGAAAATTTGCTAGTAAGATTTGCTAGTAGATATATAAAAGTACAAAAATTTGCTGGTAGACTGCAAATTCCAACAGCTAGTAGATATATATAAAAATTAGTTGTATGTGTGTCTGTCGATTAACGTCATGATTGTGTGTTGACTTACGTCATGTCGTGACGACTGACGAAATTACAGACCTCGACATCGGGACACAAATGACGACCGGGACACCAGGACATAGGGAATAAAAATGACGAAAGGGACACTCAAAGAGAAAGCGACCAGGAGACAAGAAATGTTCGATTAGCAATCACCATCAACAAAGCACCCGGACACAAATGACAACCGGGACGAAAATGATGACCGGGACACCGGGACACAGGGAATATAAATGACGACCTCGACACTCAAAGAGAAAGTACAGACTGGGACACCGGGACACAAATGACGACCGGAATACTGGGAATATAAATGACGACCAGGACACAGGGACACAACTACAAGGGGGGTGCCGGGGGGCACAGGGGGATATATAAATGACGACGGGGACACAGGGAATGTTTGATTAGCAATCAGCATCAACAAAGTTAAAGGGCAATCGTTAGAATAATCAGGTATAGATCTGAATACGGATTGCTTTTCCCATGGACAATTTTATGTTGCATGTTCAAGAGTCGGTAAACCTAACAATCTATTTATATGCACAAACAATGGGACATGGAAGAATGTTGTATATTCTTAAGTTTTACGTAGTTAAATTGGCCAGCGAAGAATGTTGTATATTCGCAAGTTTTATGTAGTTAAAAAAATATATATATTTATATCTATCTCAATTCACAGGTGGGACACAGGGACACAACTACAATGGCAGGTAACTAATATGGCGTGTAACGACTTACGCGCGCGGGGGGCTTGGGGGCGCGATGCCCCCCCGAGCCCCCCCCCAACAGCTATATATCTATATATATAAAAATAAGTTGTCTGTGTGTCTGTCGAGTGACGTCAGGTGTGTCGACTGACGTCATTGTAAGGATTGAGCTGTATGCGTCATGAAATTGTGTGTCGACTGACGTCATGTTTGTCAACTGATGAAATTACAGACCGGGACACAAATGACGACCGGGACACGGGGATACAGGGAATATAAATGACGACCGGGAACCTCAAAGAGAAATTACAGACTGGGACACCGGGACACAGGGAATATAAATGACGACCGGGACACAGTGACACAACTACAAAGGGGACGACGGGGTACAGGGAAGATATATAAATGACGACCGGGACACAGGGATTGTTCGAAGAGAAATTACAGACCGGGACACCGGGACACAAATGACGACCGGGACGCTGGGACACAGGGAATATAAATGACGACCGAGACACAGGGACTATAAATAACGACCGGGACAAAGGGGCACATCGTTAAAATAATGAGTTATAGATCTGAATACGAATTGAAAATTTGTTTGTAGATCTATAAAATTTACTAGTAGAAAATTTGCTAGTAAGATTTGCTAGTAGATATATAAAAGTACTAAAATTTGCTGGTAGACAGCAAATTCCAACAGCTAGTAGATATATATAAAAATAAGTTGTATGTGTGTCTGTCGATTAACGTCATGATTGTGTGTTGACTTACGTCATGTCTTGACGACTGACGAAATTACAGATCTCGAAATCGGGACACAAATGACGACCGGGACACCGGGACATAGGGAATAAAAATGACGAAAGGGACACTCAAAGAGAAAGCGACCAGGAGACAAGGAATGTTCGATTAGCAATCACCATCAACAAAGCACCGGGACACAAATGGCAACCGGGACGAAAATGATGACCGGGACACCGGGACACAGGGAATATAAATGACGACCTCGACACTCAAAGAGAAAGTACAGACTGGGACACCGGGACACAAATGACGACCGGAATACTGGGAATATAAATGACGACCAGGACACAGGGACACAACTACAAGGGGGGGTGCCGGGGGGGCACAGGGGGATATATAAATGACGACGGGGACACAGGGAATGTTTGATTAGCAATCAGCATCAACAAAGTTAAAGGGCAATCATTAGAATAATCGGGTATAGATCTGAATACGGATTGCTTTTCCCATGGGCAATTTTATGTTGCATGTTCAAGAGTCGGTAAACCTAACAATCTATTTATATGCACAAACAATGGGACATGGAAGAATGTTATATATTCTTAAGTTTTACGTAGTTAAATTGGACAGCGAAGAATGTTGTATATTCGCAAGTTTTATGTAGTTCAAAAAATATATATATTTATATCTATCTCAATTCACAGGTGGGACACAGGAACACAACTACAATGGCAGGTAACTAATATGGCGTGTAACGACTTACGGCTTGGGGGCGGGATGCCCCCCGAGCCCCCCCCAACAGCTATATATCTATATATATAAAAATAAGTTGTCTGTGTGTCTGTCGAGTGACTTCAGGTGTGTCGACTGACGTCATTGTAAGGATTGAGCTGTATGCGTCATCAAATTGTGTGTCGACTGACGTCATGTTTGTCAACTGATGAAATTACAGACCGGGACACAAATGACGACCGGGACACCGGGACACAGGGAATATAAATGACGACCGGGACACAGTGACACAACTACAAAGGGGACGACGGGGGTACAGGGAAGATATATAAATGACGACCGGGACACAGGGATTGTTCGAAGAGAAATTACAGACCGGGACACCGGGACACAAATGACGACCGGGACGCTGGACACAGGGAATATAAATGACGACAAAGACACAGGGATTATAAATAACGACCGGGACAAAGGGACACATCGTTAAAATAATGAGGTATAGATCTGAATACGAATTGAAAATTTGTTTGTAGATCTATAAAATTTGCTAGTAGAAAATTTGCTAGTAAGATTTGCTAGTAGATATATAAAAGTACTAAAATTTGCTGGTAGACAGCAAATTCCAACAGCTAGTAGATATATATAAAAATAAGTTGTATGTGTGTCTGTCGATTAACGTCATGATTGTGTGTTGACTTACGTCATGTCGTGACGACTGACGAAATTACAGACCTCGACATCGGGACACAAATGACGACCGGGACACCAGGACATAGGGAATAAAAATGACGAAAGGGACACTCAAAGAGAAAGCGACCAGGAGACAAGGAATGTTCGATTAGCAATCACCATCAACAAAGCACCGGGACACAAATGACAACCGGGACGAAAATGATGACCGGGACACCGGGACACAGGGAATATAAATGACGACCTCGACACTCAAAGAGAAAGTACAGACTGGGACACCGGGACACAAATGACGACCGGAATACTGGGAATATAAATGACGACCAGGACACAGGGACACAACTACAAGGGGGGTGCCGGGGGGCACAGGGGGATATATAAATGACGACGGGGACACAGGGAATGTTTGATTAGCAATCAGCATCAACAAAGTTAAAGGGCAATCATTAGAATAATCAGGTACAGATCTGAATACGGATTGCTTTTCCCATGGACAATTTTATGTTGCATGTTCAAGAGTCGGTAAACCTAACAATCTTTTTATATGCACAAACAATGGGACATGGAAGAATGTTGTATATTCTTAAGTTTTACGTAGTTAAATTGGACAGTGAAGAATGTTGTATATTCGCAAGTTTTATGTAGTTAAAAAAATATATATATTTATATCTATCTCAATTCACAGGTGGGACACAGGGACACAACTACAATGGCAGGTAACTAATATGGCGTGTAACGACTTACGCGCGCGGGGGGCTTGGGGGCGCGATGCCCCCCCGAGCCCCCCCCCCAACAGCTATATATCTATATATATAAAAATAAGTTGTCTGTGTGTCTGTCGAGTGACGTCAGGTGTGTCGACTGACGTCATTGTAAGGATTGAGCTGTATGCGTCATGAAATTGTGTTTCGACTGACGTCATGTTTGTCAACTGATGAAATTACAGACCGGGACACAAATGACGACCTGGACACGGGGATACAGGGAATATAAATGACGACCGGGAACCTCAAAGAGAAATTACAGACTGGGACACCGGGACACAGGGAATATAAATGACGACCGGGACACAGTGACACAACTACAAAGGGGACGACGGGGGCACAGGGAAGATATATAAATGACGACCGGGACACAGGGATTGTTCGAATAGAAATTACAGACCGGGACACCGGGACACAAATGACGACCGGGACGCTGGGACACAGGGAATATAAATGACGACCGAGACACAGGGACTATAAATAACGACCGGGACAAAGGGACACATCGTTAAAATAATGAGGTATAGATCTGAATACGAATTGAAAATTTGTTTGTAGATCTATAAAATTTGCTAGTAGAAAATTTGCTAGTAAGATTTGCTAGTAGATACATAAAAGTACTAAAATTTGCTGGTAGACAGCAAATTCCAACAGCTAGTAGATATATATAAAAATAAGTTGTATGTGTGTCTGTCGATTAACGTCATGATTGTGTGTTGACTTACGTCATGTCTTGACGACTGACGAAATTACAGACCTCGACATCGGGACACAAATGACGACCGGGACACCGGGACATAGGGAATAAAAATGACGAAAGGGACACTCAAAGAGAAAGCGACCAGGAGACAAGGAATGTTCGATTAGCAATCACCATCAACAAAGCACCGGGATACAAATGACAACCGGGACGAAAATGATGACCGGGACACCGGGACACAGGGAATATAAATGACGACCTCGACACTCAAAGAGAAAGTACAGACTGGGACACCGGGACACAAATGACGACCGGAATACTGGGAATATAAATGACGACCAGAGGACAGGGACACAACTACAAGGGGGGTGCCGGGGGGCACAGGGGGATATATAAATGACGACGGGGACACAGGGAATGTTTGATTAGCAATCAGCATCAACAAAGTTAAAGGGCAATCATTAGAATAATCAGGTATAGATCTGAATACGGATTGCTTTTTCCATGGACAATTTTATGTTGCATGTTCAAGAGTCGGTAAACCTAACAATCTATTTATATGCACAAACAATGGGACATGGAAGAATGTTGTATATTCTTAAGTTTTACGTAGTTAAATTGGACAGCGAAGAATGTTGTATATTCGCAAGTTTTATGTAGTTCAAAAAATATATATATTTATATCTATCTCAATTCACAGGTGGGACACAGGGACACAACTACAATAGCAGGTAAATAATATGGCGTGTAACGACTTACGCGCGCGGGGGGCTTGGGGGCGCGATGCCCCACCGAGCCCCCCCCCCCCCCCCAACTGCTATATATCTATATATATAAAAATAAGTTGTCTGTGTGTCTGTCGAGTGACGTCAGGTGTGTCGACCGACGTCATTGTAAGGATTGAGCTGTATGCGTCATGAAATTGTGTGTCGACTGACGTCATGTTTGTCAACTGATGAAATTACAGACCGGGACACAAATGACGACCAGGACACGGGGATACAGGGAATATAAATGACGACCGGGAACCTCAAAGAGAAATTACAGACTGGGACACCGGGACACAGGGAATAGAAATGACGACCGGGACATAGTGACACAACTACAAAGGGGACGACGGGGGTACAGGGAAGATATATAAATGACGACCGGGACACAGGGATTGTTCGAAGAGAAATTACAGACCGGGACACAAATGACGACCGGGACGCTGGGACACAGGGAATATAAATGACGACCGAGACACAGGGACTATAAAAAACGACCGGGACAAAGGGACACATCGTTAAAATAATGAGGTATAGATCTGAATACGAATTGAAAATTTGTTTGTAGATCTATAAAATTTGCTAGTAGAAAATTTGCTAGTAAGATTTGCTAGTAGATATATAAAAGTACTAAAATTTGCTGGTAGACAGCAAATTCCAACAGCTAGTAGATATATATAAAATAGGTTGTATGTGTGTCTGTCGATTAACGTCATGATTGTGTGTTGACTTACGTCATGTCTTGACGACTGACGAAATTAAAGACCTCGACATCGGGACACAAATGACGACCGGGACACCGGGACATAGGGAATAAAAATGACGAAAGGGACACTCAAAGAGAAAGCGACCAGGAGACAAGGAATGTTCGATTAGCAATCACCATCATCAAAGCACCGGGACACAAATGACAACCGGGACGAAAATGATGACCGGGACACCGGGACACAGGGAATATAAATTACGACCTCGACACTCAAAGAGAAAGTACAGACTGGGACACCGGGACACAAATGACGACCGGGATACTGGGAATATAAATGACGACCAGGACACAGGGACACAACTACAAGGGGGGTGCCGGGGGGCACAGGGGGATATATAAATGACGACGGGGACACAGGGAATGTTTGATTAGCAATCAGCATCAACAAAGTTAAAGGGCAATCATTAGAATAATCAGGTATAGATCTGAATACGGATTGCTTTTCCCATGGACAATTTTATGTTGCATGTTCAAGAGTCGGTAAACCTAACAATCTTTTTATATGCACAAACAATGGGACATGGAAGAATGTTGTATATCTTAAGTTTTACGTAGTTAAATTGGACAGCGAAGAATGTTGTATATTCGCAAGTTTTATGTAGTTCAAAAAATATATATATTTATATCTATCTCAATTCACAGGTGGGACACAGGGACACAACTACAATGGCAGGTAACTAATATGGCGTGTAACGACTTACGCGCACGGGGGGCTTGGGGGCGCGATGCCCCCCGAGCCCCCCCCCCCCCCCAACAGCTATATATCTATATTTATAAAAATAAGTTGTCTGTGTGTCTGTCGAGTGACGTCAGGTGTGTCGACTGACGTCATTGTAAGGATTGAGCTGTATGCGTCATGAAATTGTGTGTCGACTGACGTCATGTTTGTCAACTGATGAAATTACAGACCGGGACACAAATGACGACCGGGACACGGGGATACAGGGAATATAAATGACGACCGGGAACCTCAAAGAGAAATTACAGACTGGACACCGGACACAGGGAATATAAATGACGACCGGGACAGAGTGACACAACTACAAAGGGGACGACGGGGGTACAGGGAAGATATATAAATGACGACCGGGACACAGGGATTGTTCGAAGAGAAATTACAGACCGGGACACCGGGACACAAATGACGACCGGGACGCTGGGACACAGGGAATATAAATGACGACCGAGACACAGGGACTATAAATAACGACCGGGACAAAGGGACACATCGTTAAAATAATGAGGTATAGATCTGAATACGAATTGAAAATTTGTTTGTAGATCTATAAAATTTGCTAGTAGAAAATTTGCTAGTAAGATTTGCTAGTAGATATATAAAAGTACTAAAATTTGCTGGTAGACAGCAAATTCCAACAGCTAGTAGATATATATTAAAATAAGTTGTATGTGTGTCTGTCGATTAACGTCATGATTTTGTGTTGACTTACGTCATGTCTTGACGACTGACGAAATTACAGACCTCGACATCGGGACACAAATGACGACCGGGACACCGGGACATAGGGAATAAAAATGACGAAAGGGACACTCAAAGAGAAAGCGACCAGGAGACAAGGAATGTTCGATTAGCAATCACCATCAACAAAGCACCGGGACACAAATGACAACCGGGACGAAAATGATGACCGGGACACCGGGACACAGGGAATATAAATGACGACAT
>NW_027064668.1:0-23935 GCF_032884065.1 Artemia franciscana
ATATATATTTATATCTATCTAAATTCACAGGTGGGACACAGGGACACAACTACAATGGCAGGTAACTAATATGGCGTGTAACGACTTACGCGCGCGGGGGGCTTGGGGGCGCGATGCCCCCCCAACCCCCCCCCCAACAGCTATATATCTATATATATAAAAATAAGTTGTCTGTGTGTCTGTTGAGTGACTTCAGGTGTGTCGACTGACGTCATTGTAAGGATTGAGCTGTATGCGTCATGAAATTGTTTGTCGACTGACGTCATGTTTGTCAACTGATGAAATTACAGACCGGGACACAAATGACGACCGGGACACGGGGATACAGGGAATATAAATGACGACCGGGAACCTCAAAGAGAAATTACAGACTGGGACACACGGGACACAGGGAATATAAATGACGACCGGGACACAGTGACACAACTACAAAGGGGACGACGGGGGTACAGGGAAGATATATAAATGACGACCGGGACAAAGGGATTGTTCGAAGAGAAATTACAGACCGGGACACCGGGAAACAAATGACGACCGGGATGCTGGGACACAGGGAATATAAAATGACGACCTCGACACTCAAAGAGAAAGTACAGACTGGGACACCCGGGACACAAATGACGACCGGAATACTGGGAATATAAATGACGACCAGGACACAGGGACACAACTACAAGGGGGGTGCCAGGGGGCACAGGGGGATATATAAATGACGACGGGGGACACAGGGAATGTTTGATTAGCAATCAGCATCAACAAAGCTAAAGGGCAATCATTAGAATAATCAGGTATATATCTGAATACGGATTGCTTTTCCCATGGACAATTTTATGTTGCATGTTCAACAGTTAGGTAAACCTAACAATCTATTTATATGCACAAACAATAGGACATGGAAGAATGTTGTATATTCTTAAGTTTTACGTAGTTAAATTGGACAGCGAAGAATGTTGTATATTCGCAAGTTTTATGTAGTTCAAAAAATATATATATTTATATCTATCTCAATTCACAGGTGGGACACAGGGACACAACTACAATGGCAGGTAACTAATATGGCGTATAACGACTTACGCGAGCGGGGGGCTTGGGGGCAAGATGCCCCCCCAAGCCCCCCCCCCCAACAGCTATATATCTTATATATAAAAATAGTTGTCTGTGTGTCTGTCGAGTGACTTCAGGTGTGTCGACTGACGTCATTGTAAAGATTGAGCTGTATGCGTCATGTAAACCTAACAATCTATTTATATGCACAAACAATAGGACATGGAAGAATGTTGTATATTCTTAAGTTTTACGTAGTTAAATTGGACAGCGAAGAATGTTGTATATTCGCAAGTTTTATGTAGTTCAAAAAATATATATATTTATATCTATCTCAATTCACAGGTGGGACAACAGGGACACAACTACAATGGCAGGTAACTAATATGGCGTGTAACGACTTACACACGCGGGGGGCTTGGGGGCGCGATGCCCCCCAAGCCCCCCTCCAACAGCTATATATCTATATATATAAAAATAAGTTGTCTGTGTGTCTGTCGAGTGACTTCAGGTGTGTCGACTAACGTCATTGTAAGGATTGAGCTGTATGCTTCATGAAATTGTTTGTCGACTGACGTCATGTTTGTCAACTGATGAAATTACAGACCGGGACACAAATGACGAACGGGACACGGGGATACAGGGAATGTAAAGACGACCGGGAACCTCAAAGAGAAATTACAGACTGGGACACCGGGACACAGGGAATATAAATGACGACCGGGACACAGTGACACAACTACAAAGGGGACGACGGGGGTACAGGGAAGAAAATATAAATGACGACCGGGACACAGGGATTGTTCGAAGAGAAATTACAGACCGGGACACCGGGAAACAAATGACGACCGGGATGCTGGGACACAGGGAATATAAATGACGACCTCGACACTCAAAGAGAAAGTACAGACTGGGACACCCGGGACACAAATGACGACCGGAATGCTGGGAATATAAATGACGACCAGGACACAGGGACACAACTACAAGGGGGGTGCCAGGGGGCACAGGGGGATATATAAATGACGACGGGGACACAGGGAATGTTTGATTAGCAATCAGCATCAACAAAGCTAAAGGGCAATCATTAGAATAATCAGGTATAGACCTGAATACGGATTGCTTTTCCCATGGACAATTTTATGTTGCATGTTCAAGAGTTAGGTAAACCTAACAATCTATTTATACTAACAAACAATAGGACATGAAGAATGTTGTATATTCTTAAGTTTTACGTAGTTAAATTGGACAGCGAAGAATGTTGTATATTCGCAAGTTTTATGTAGTTCAAAAAATATATATATTTATATCTATCTCAATTCACAGGTGGGACACAGGGACACAACTACAATGGCAGGTAACTAATATGGCGTGTAACGACTTACGCGCGTGGGGGCTTGGGGGGCGCGATGCCCCCCAAGCCCCCCCCCCAAACAGCTATATATCTATATATATAAAAATAAGTTGTCTGTGTGTCTGTCGAGTGACTTCAGGTGTGTCGACTGACGTCATTGTAAGGATTGAGCTGTATGCGTAATGAAATTGTTTGTCGACTGACGTCATGTTTGTCAACTGATGAAATTACAGACCGGGACACAAATGACGACCGGGACACGGGGATACAGGGAATATAAATGACGACCGGGAACCTCAAAGAGAAATTACAGACTGGGACACCGGGATACAGGGAATATAAATGACGACCGGGACACAGTGACACAACTACAAAGGGGACAACGGGGGTACAGGGAAGATATATAAATGACGACCGGGACACAGGGATTGTTCGAAGAGAAATTACAGACCGGGACACCGGGAAACAAATGACGACCGGGATGCTGGGACACAGGGAATATAAATGACGACCTCGACACTCAAAGAGAAAGTACAGACTGGGACACCGGGACACAAATGACGACCGGAATACTGGGAATCTAAATGACGACCAGGACACAGGGACACAACTACAAGGGGGTGCCAGGGGGCACAGGGGGATATATAAATGACGACGGGGACACAGGGAATGTTTGATTAGCAATCAGCAATACAACAAAGCTAAAGGGCAATCATTAGAATAATCAGGTATAGATCTGAATACGGATTGCTTTTCCCATGGACAATTTTATGTTGCATGTTCAAGAGTTAGGTAAACCTAACAATCTATTTATATGCACAAACAATAGGACATGGAAGAATGTTGTATATTCTTAAGTTTTACGTAGTTAAATTGGACAGTGAAGAATATTGTATATTCGCAAGTTTTATGTAGTTCAAAAATATATATAATTATATCTATCTCAATTCACAGGTGGGACACAGGGACACAACTACAATGGCAGGTAACTAATATGGCGTGTAACGACTTACGCGCGCGGGGGGCTTGGGGGCGCGATGCCCCCCAAGCCCCCCCCCAGCAGCTATATATCTATATGAATTTAGTATCTGAACTAAAAGGAACTAGCTTATGAACCTAATCGGATTACTTTTTGTACTGTATTGTGATTGCGCAATTAACTTGCGGACTTAATTGTGAGGGATTGCTCACTTCATACACAGTGAGTTATTATTAGTGTATAATTGAATATATTGGTGTTATCGCTGATTAAAAACTGTGATTAAGTTTGTGAATCTGCAGTATCTCGTCGGAATAAATGACGGGAAAAAAGCCCCTAAGGCTACCACCCGAGAAGGATACTCCCACTGAAACCCTTAGCCGGTCGCCATTCCGACCTACCTATAAAACTCTTCCTAGAACCCCCCCAACTACGCGATCCAAAACTGTTAGCCACTTGTCAGGAATTCAGGCCTTAGCCGAAACTACCTCTAATGAAAGAGGTGAGACGCCTGGCAAAAAGAGGAAAAAGGATGAAACTCGTTCACCAACGATAGTGCAACCCCTCTCTTCAAGTGTCCCAGAAACAAGTGCTAACGATCACCCCAATTATTATACTGTCTCAATCAAGAAAACCAATGGCCAACCCTTTTCAAAAGATCGAATAATGCAAATTAGGAAAGCCGTCTTTCTGATCACCAAGGTGAATTTTGAACTTGTTTTCAAGCAGGACGAGTCTATTGATATTTACTTTACGTCTTCTCAGGCGGCAGACCATGTCCTGTCAAAATCCAAAGAAATAATTCTTGATGGCTCAAAAATTTTAGCCACAAAAAAAGATGTGGAAAAGTTACACAAGTATGTGCTGTATGGTGTTGATACCAGTGTAAAAGTGGAGGAAATACAAACTGAACTAATAGATTCTTCAGGTCTTCTCATCAATCCTTCAACTGCTATAAGGCTAAGTTTAAACAAAGAAGGTTTTCTTCACCCTAGCCGTTCAATCCTCATTTCCTGCAAAGTTGAGCTAAGCGGAGAAATATTCTTGTACGGTATGTCTCTTTTTTACAAGATTTATAAGCCTAAGCCCCTACAATGCTCCACTTGTCTAGCCCACGGCCACAGCAAAAAACACTGCAAACAGTCCCATCCGTCTTGCCTTAAGTGTGGGAAAACAGGCCACGCAATTAGTGAATGCCCTGAGTCAGACCCTTTCTGCAGAAATTGTAACCGGAAGGGACACACAGCCCTCCAAAAACAATCTTGCCCAGCTCACCAAAAGCGAGTTGTAATCCTTAGAACATCTGATAAAATGAACCTACCCTACTCAGTTGTAGCTGCAAGAATCCCTTGGCAACCCACACCCCATCGGCCCAGTAGAAGCCAAGCAACAGTTGCTGTAGCAGATGCAAAGACAGTATCATTTCCAAAAGAGGCAAATAATGTTCATACTCAAGGTTCTAGTCATTCCCCCCATCCCTTACCTAAGTTTACTTCAACATCCTGCCCTCCAAAAGATTCATCTAAAAATAGCCAAGAATGGCAAAGGCTTGCAACTTATCTCACAGTCAGTCACTTAATTGAGGTTAGTAATGAAGCTGAGGAAACCAAAAATACTCTCAAGAAGAAAGCTATCACTAAACTCCTAGGTGATGACATATTAGAAACAGCTATGGCTCAATTATCCTCCATGAAAAAGGACATAGATTCCACATCAAAGCTAGTTAAGCCTGTAGACTCAACTGCAAATCAAATCAATGCAGGCTCTGAAATTGCCACAACCCCTAAGACGGTAATCGATGCCACTACCCTAGTCAATGGCAAGAAATCTAAGAAAAAAACGGCAAACTTTCCATCCCAGTCCAAAATTACCACCAATGATATTTCGTCGGCTGAAGAAGATTTCCAATATTCTAATCTAGAAGATGATGAAACTCAGACCACAATGGATGTTAAAGATTTTACGTTTCTCACGAATTTATCACTGTGTAATAATGTTGTTTTTAACTATTACGATGACCAAAATAATTTGCCCACCAGCCCCTTAGCTAGCCTCGATAGCCCTTTAAACCAAATTAACTGTGAATATCTCGACACTTTTGATTTTGTGAAAAATGTGAAACCTAAGCTAATGGAAGAGACCAAACTTAATGTAATTTGCTTTAACATCAGAAGTATACTGGATAAGTGGTCTAATTTTAAAGACTTAGTTTTAATTAATGGTTACTGCCCCTTCGACGTAATTGGAATAACGGAAACATGGCTTTCAGAAATTGATGATAAGAATGAATTTTCCCTCCCTGGTTTTCAAGCTATTCATATTGAAAGAAAATTAACCAAGTCCTCTGGCGGCATTTCTCTTTACATCCGGTCAAGTCTGAAATTCACCAGGCTATTAGACTGTGAATCCTTATTCTCGCAACCTATAAATAATAGATGCATTTATTCAATAATCGTAGACATAAGTGTTGACGAGAATTCTTTTATTTTTTCATTATTTTATAAGCCCCCCTCATTTCCGACCCCTTTCTTTTGTAACCTGTTTGATGATTTTTCTAGTTTTATTAATTTACCACAAAAGAAGGCAATAGTTTTTGGGGACTTCAATTGTAATTTACTAAATGTTAGCAATAATAATGATTGTGATACCTTTTTTGAAACATTCACCTCAAGTGGTCTTCTTTCCACAATCCTTTTTCCTACTAGAGTTGATCCTGTGAGGTCTACAGCTACTGTAATTGACAACATTTTTGTATCCACTTCCCTGGGAAACCACCTGTCCTCCAAAATAATATTTTCTGACCTGTCAGATCACTTTCCAATCTATCTCTCGCTACCCTCCCTACCAACTACTCAGCCCTCTAGAACTAAAACCCCTACGTATAATAGAATATATAATACTGTGAATATGAACAGGTTCACGGATCGTTTGAAATCCTTTGACTGGTCCAAGGTTTTGGATTGTCAGGATGTTAATTCAGCCACAAATGGTTTTACACAAGGACTGAGTGATCTTATCAGTTCAACCTTTCCAGTTCGTAAATCAAACCGAAAAACTAGCCATATACGCCCCTGGATGTCTAATAGCCTGATAATCTCTTCATACCGAAAAAATGACCTATATAAGTTAGCTTGCAATACCAGTAACGTTATTGACCTGACTAATTATAAAAAATACAAAAATTTATATACCAAACTTGTCCGGGAAGCAAAAAAAAATTATTATTATTCGAAAATCTCTCATTGCAAAGGAAACTTGCAAAAAATTTGGTCAACAATAAATGAAATTCTTTCAAAAAAAAGAAGTTCAAGATCTGTACCTCTTAACCTTAAGGACATCAGTGGCAGATTAATTGACCCAAGTTCAGTACCGGATGCTTTTAATAATTATTTCATTAATATTCCAAATGCTAACTCCTGTTCCTTCTCCCAGTCAGTACAACCTAGCAAGAATCCTGGATCCATGTTTTTCTCTCCAACTGATCGTAAAGAGGTGCTTCAAGTTATCAAATGTCTCTCTAATAGTAGTACACCCGACTTCTTTGGCATAAGTAATAAGCTTCTTAGGACCGTATCTTCCTATGTTTGTGAACCCATTGTGCACATAGCAAACCTGTCTATGACCAATGGAGTCTTCCCAGAAATATTTAAATCAGCAATTGTTATCCCGATTCATAAAAAAGGCGATCCGTCTGAGATAAGTAATTATCGTCCAATCTCACTTCTCCCAGTTATATCTAAAGTGCTCGAGATAATTATATTCCGACGTCTTTCTCCCTTTTTATTTGGGATTCATTCTTCAGATTCGTTGATTTCTCCCCATCAATATGGCTTCCGTTCCAAATTTTCAACTGCTCATGCACTAATAGACGCCACACAGTTTATACGTTCCCAACTTGACCTTAAAAATACTGTATTGGGCTTATTTCTGGACTTTTCTAAGGCCTTTGATATGGTTGATCACAGTGTTCTATTAAGTAAACTCAACAACTTAGGGATTCGTGGAGTTCCTTTCTCATGGTTTGGCTCTTTTCTCTCTGGTAGAGTACAGAGTGTGAGTCTGGGCGGGTTGACTTCACATCCCCTATCTGTCCGAAGGGGCGTCCCACAAGGCTTTGTTCTTGGTCCAATACTTTTTCTCCTTTATATTAATGATTTGGTTACGGACCTGAGTCCATCAGTGCACCCAGTACTTTTCGCTGACGATAGCAACTTTTTCATCACCGGTCCTAATTTACCATCCGTTGTCGCCTCTACTCAAACCCTTCTGAATAGAGTAGAGGAGTGGTGTCTAGTTAACTGCATGACCATTAACATCAAGAAAAGTCAGGTTGTATTATTTCGAACCCCTTACAAAAAAAATGAAGCTCAGCAAGCACTTGGCCTAAAATATTCTACCAATCTCCTCCCACAGGTCGAAGTTGCCAAGTTTCTTGGTGTTCACATAGACTCCTCCCTATCATTTGCAACACACGTGTCCTACATCAGAGCCATAATTTTGCGACAGGTAAGTATGATTAATCGTGCGAATTATTTTCTTCCTCCGATATCCTTGTCACCCTTTATTACTCTTTTATTTACCCATATATCTCATACTGTGGATCTGTTTGGGGCAACACTTTTCCTTCAGTTACCAATAAATTAAAAGCTGCCCAAAACCGTGCCATCAAAGCAGTTTTTCGGCTGCCCCGACTATATCCCACCCAGGATTTGTACTCCGATTTCGGTATTATCCCTTTTGAACAAATCATCAAAAAATTAAATCTATACCTTGCATACTCCGCTTACCATAAAAATCTTCCTCCTCAATTATTATCTTATTTTAATATTAATAATTCTGAAGGCCTCTGTCTCCGTTCATCCAACAGTTCCTTCATTGTCCCCAAGTGTGTCTCTAGTTCCGCCCAGCGATCCCCCATTTATAAATCTATACTTCAATGGAATATAATACCCTCCAGTGTCGAGCTATCCACAAGTTTTCGCATGCTGTATAGCAATGTACTAAAATTTTGATATTATAACTCTCTAAATTCTTATTCAATTTGCTTTAGTTACTCATGTTTTCTCTTTTCTTTTTTTTCTCTCTTCTTCATTTTCAATTTTTTGTGGTTATGGTCCTCAACAAGTTCGCTTCCAGGATCTTTATTATTATTGGTGTTATATTGTAGTTTTATTTGAATAAATTGAGTTGAATTGAATATATATAAAAATAAGTTGTCTGTGTGTCTGTCAAGTGACTTCAGGTGTGTCGACTGACGTCATTGTAAGGATTGAGCTGTATGCGTCATGAAATTGTTTGTCGACTGACGTCATGTTTGTCAACTGATGAAATTACAGACCGGGGCACAAATGACGACCGGGACACGGGGATACAGGGAATATAAATGACGACCTGGAACCTCAAAGAGAAATTACAGACTGGGACACCGGGACACAGGGAATATAAATGACGACGGGGACACAGGGAATGTTTGATTAGCAATCAGCATCAACAAAGCTAAAGGGCAATCATTAGAATAATCAGGTATAGATCTGAATACGGATTGCTTTTCCCATGGACAATTTTATGTTGCATGTTCAATAGTTAGGTAAACCTAACAATCTATTTATATGCACAAACAATAGGACATGGAAGAATGTTGTATATTCTTAAGTTTTAAATAGTTAAATTGGACAGCGAAGAATGTTGTATATTCGCAAGTTTTATGTAGTTCAAAAATATATATATTTATATCTATCTCAATTCACAGGTGGGACACAGGGACACAACTACAATGGCAGGTAACTAATATGGCGTGTAACGACTTACGCGCGTGGGGGCTTGGGGGCGCGATGCCCCCCCCCCCCCCAAGCCCCCCCCCAACAGCTATATATCTATATATATATAAAAATTAGTTGTCTGTGTGTCTGTCGAGTGACTTCAGGTGTGTCGACTGACGTCATTGTAAGGATTGAGCTGTATGCGTCATGAAATTGTTTGTCGACTGACGTCATGTTTGTCAACTGATGAAATTACAGACCGGGACACAAATGACGACCGGGACACGGGGATACAGGGAATATAAATGACGACCGGGAACCTCAAAGAGAAATTACAGACTGAGACACCGGGACACAGGGAATATAAATGACGACCGGGACACAGTGACATAACTACAAAGGGGACAATAAGTTGTCTGTGTGTCTGTCAAGTGACTTCAGGTGTGTTGACTGACGTCATTGTAAGGATTGAGCTGTATGCGTCATGAAATTGTTTGTCGACTGACGTCATGTTTGTCAACTGATGAAATTACAGACCGGGACACAAATGACGACCGGGACACGGGGATACAGGGAATATATATAAATGACCACCGGGACACAGGGATTGTTCGAAGAGAAATTACAGACCAGGACACCGGGAAACAAATGACGACCGGGATGCTGGGACACAGGGAATATAAATGACGACCTCGACACTCAAAGAGAAAGTACAGACTGGGACACCGGGACACAAATGACGACCGGAATACTGGGAATATAAATGACGACCAGGACACAGGGACACAACTACAAGGGGGGTGCCAGGGGGCACAGGGGGATATATAAATGACGACGGGGACACAGGGAATGTTTGATTAGCAATCAGCATCAACAAAGCTAAAGGGCAATCATTAGAATAATCAGGTATAGATCTGAATACGGATTGCTTTTCCCATGGACAATTTTATGTTGCATGTTCAAGAGTTAGGTAAACCTAACAATTGTTTTATATGCACAAACAATAGGACATGGAAGAATGTTGTATATTCTTAAGTTTTACGTAGTTAAATTGGACATCGAAGAATGTTGTATATTCGCAAGTTTTATGTAGTTCAAAAAATATATATATTTATATCTATCTCAATTCACAGGTGGGACACAGGGACACAACTACAATGGCAGGTAACTAATATGGCGTGTAACGACTTACGCGCGTGGGGGGCTTGGGGGTGCGATGCCCCCCCAAACCCCACCCCCCCCCCCAACAGCTATATATCTATATATATAAAAGTAAGTTGTCTGTGTGTCTGTCGAGTGACTTCAGGTGTGTTGACTGACGTCATTGTAAGGATTGAGCTGTGTGCGTCATGAAATTGTTTGTCGACTGACGTCATGTTTGTCAACTGATGAATTTACAGACCGGGACAAAAATGACGACCGGGACACGGGGATACAGGGAATATAAATGACGACCGGGAACCTCAAAGAGAAATTACAGACTGGGACACCGGGACACAGGGAATATAAATGACGACCGGGACACAGTGACACAACTACAAAGGGGACGACGGGGGTACAGGGAAGATATATAAATGACGACCGGGACACAGGGATTGTTCGAAGAGAAATTACAGACCGGGACACCGGGAAACAAATGACGACCGGGATGCTGGGACACAGGGAATATAAATGACGACCTCGACACTCAAAGAGAAAGTACAGACTGGGACACCGGGACACAAAAGACGACCGGAATACTGGGAATATAAATGACGACCAGGACACAGGGACACAACTACAAGGGGGATGTCAGGGGGCACAGGGGGATATATAAATGACGACGGGGACACAGGGAATGTTTGATTGGCAATCAGCATCAACAAAGCTAAAGGGCAATCATTAGAATAATCAGGTATAGATCTGAATACGGATTGCCTTTCCCATGGACAATTTTATGTTGCATGTTCAAAAGTTAGGTAAACCTAACAATCTATTTATATGCTTAAACAATAGGACATGGAAGAATGTTGTATATTCTTAAGTTTTAAGTAGTTAAATTGGACAGCGAAGAATGTTGTATATTCGCAAGTTTTATGTAGTTCAAAAAATATATATATTTATATCAATCTCAATTCACAGGTGGGACACAGGGACACAACTACAATGGCAGGTAACTAATATGGCGTGTAACGACTTACGCACGCGGGGGGCTTGGGGGCGCGATGCCCCCCCAAGCCCCCCCCCCCCAACAGCTATATATCTATATATATAAAAATAAGTTATCTGTGTGTCTGTCGAGTGACTTCAGGTGTGTCGACTGACGTCATTGTAAGGATTGAGCTGTATGCGTCATGACATTGTTTGTCGACTGACGTCATGTTTGTCAACTGATGAAATTACAGACCGGGAAACAATGACGACCGGGACACGGGGATACAGGGAATATAAATGACGACCGGGAACCTCAAAGAGAAATTACAGACTGGGACACCGGGACACAGGGAATATAAATGACGACCGGGACACAGTGACACAACTACAAAGGGGACGACGGGGGTACAGGGAAGATATATAAATGACGACCGGGACACAGGGATTGTTCGAAGAGAAATTACAGACCGGGACACCGGGAAACAAATGACGACCGGGATGCTGGGACACAGGGAATATAAATGACGACCTCGACACTCAAAGAGAAAGTACAGACTGGGACACCGGGACACAAATGACGACCGGAATACTGGGAATATAAATGACGACCAGGACACAGGGACAAAACTACAAGGGGGGTGCCAGGGGGCACAAGGGGATATATAAATGACGACGGGGACACAGGGAATGTTTGATTAGCAATCAGCATCAACAAAGCTAAAGGGCAATCATTAGAATAATCAGGTATAGATCTGAATACGGATTGCTTTTCCCATGGACAATTTTATGTTGCATGTTCAAGAGTTAGGTAAACCTAACAATCTATTTATATGCACAAACAATAGGACATGGAAGAATGTTGTATATTCTTAAGTTTTACGTAGTTAAATTGGACAGCGAAGAATGTTGTATATTCGCAAGTTTTATGTAGTTCAAAAAATATATATTTTTATATCTATCTCAATTCACAGGTGGGACACAGGGACACAACTACAATGGCAGGAAACTAATATGGCGTGTAACGAATTACACGCGCGGGGGGCTTGGGGGCGCGATGCCCCCCAAGCCCCCCCCAACAGCTATATATCTATATATATAAAAATAAGTTGTCTGTGTGTCTGTCGAGTGACTTCAGGTGTGTCGACTGACGTCATTGTAAGGATTGAGCTGTATGCGTCATGAAAATGTTTGTCGACTGACGTCATGTTTGTCAACTGATGAAATTACAGACCGGGACACAAATGACGACCGGGACACGGGGATACAGGGAATATAAATGACGACCGGGAACCTCAAAGAGAAATTACAGCCTGGGACACCGGGACACAGGGAATATAAATGACGACCGGGACACAGTGACACAACTACAAAGGGGACGACGGGGGTACAGGGAAGATATATAAATGACGACCGGGACACAGGGATTGTTCGAAGAGAAATTACAGACCGGGACACCGGGAAACAAATGACGACCGGGATGCTGGGACACAGGGAATATAAATGACGACCTCGACACTCAAAGAGAAAGTACAGACTGGGACACCGGGACACAAATGACGACCGGAATACTGGGAATATAAATGACGACCAGGACACAAGGACACAACTATAAGGGGGTGCCAGGGGGCACAGGGGGATATATAAATGACGACGGGGACACAGGGAATGTTTGATTAGCAATCAGCATCAACAAAGCTAAAGGGCAATCATTAGAATAATCAGGTATAGATCTGAATACGGATTGCTTTTCCCATGGACAATTTTATGTTGCATGTTCAAGAGTTAGGTAAACCTAACAATCTATTTATAACACAAACAATAGGACATGGTAGAATGTTGTATATTCTTAAGTTTTACGTAGTTAAATTGGACAGCGAAGAATGTTGTATATTCGCAAGTTTTATGTAGTTCAAAAAATATATATATTTATATCTATCTCAATTCACAGGTGGGACACAGGGACACAACTACAATGGCAGGTAACTAATATGGCGTGTAACGACTTACGCACGCGGGGGGCTTGGGGGCGCGATGCCCCCCGAGCCCCCCCCCCCAAACAGCTATATATCTATATATATAAAAATAAGTTGTCTGTGTGTCTGTCGAGTGACTTCAGGTGTTTCGACTGACGTCATTGTAAGGATTGAGCTGTATGCATCATGAAATTGTTTGTCGACTGACGTCATGTTTGTCAACTGATGAAATTACAGACCAGGACACAAATGACAACCGGGACACGGGGATACAGGGAATATAAATGACGACTGGGAACCTCAAAGAGAAATTACAGACTGGGACACCGGGACACAGGGAATATAAATATCGACCGGGACACAGTGACACAACTACAAAGGGGACGACGGGGGTACAGGGAAGATATATAAATGACGACCGGGACACAGGGATTGTCCGAAGAGAAATTACAGACCGGGACACCGGGAAACAAATGACGACCGGGATGCTGGGACACAGGGAATATAAATGACGACCTCGACACTCAAAGAGAAAGTACAGACTGGGACACCGGGACACAAATGACGACCGGAATACTGGGAATATAAATGACGACCAGGACACAGGGACACAACTACAAGGGGGGTGCCAGGGGGCACAGGGGGATATATAAATGACGATGGGGACACAGGGAATGTTTGATTAGCAATCAGCATCAACAAAGCTAAAGGGCAATCATTAGAATAATCAGGTATAGATCTGAATACGGATTGCTTTTCCCATGGACAATTTTATGTTGCATGTTCAAGAGTTAGGTAAACCTAACAATTGTTTTATATGCACAAACAATAGGACATGGAAGAATGTTGTATATTCTTAAGTTTTACGTAGTTAAATTGGACAGCGAAGAATGTTGTATATTCGCAAGTTTTATGTAGTTCAAAAAATATATATATTTATATCTATCTCAATTCACAGGTGGGACACAGGGACACAACTACAATGGCAGGTAACTAATATGGCGTGTAACGACTTACGCGCGCGGGGGGCTTGGGGGCGCGATGCCCCCCCCCCCCCCCCCCAAGCCCCCCCCCCCAACAGCTATATATCTATATATATAAAAATAAGTTGTCTGTGTGTCTGTCGAGTGACTTCAGGTGTGTCGACTGACGTCATTGTAAGGATTGAGCTGTATGCGTCATGAAATTTTTGTCGACTGACGTCATGTTTGTCAACTGATGAAATTACAGACCGGGACACAAATGACGACCGGGACACGGGGATACAGGGAATATAAATGACGACCGGGAACCTCAAAGAGAAATTACAGACTGGGACACCGGGACACAGGGAATATAAATGACGACCGGGACACAGTGACACAACTACAAAGGGGACGACGGGGGTACAGGGAAGATATATAAATGACGACCGGGACACAGGGATTGTTTGAAGAGAAATTACAGACCGGGACACCGGGAAACAAATGACGACCGGGATGCTGGGACACAGGGAATATAAATGACGACCTCGACACTCAAAGAGAAAGTACAGACTGGGACACCGGGACACAAATGATGACCGGAATACTGGGAATATAAATGACGACCAGGACACAGGGACACAACTACAAGGGGGGTGCCAGGGGGCACAGGGGGATATATAAATGACGACGGGGACACAGGGAATGTTTGATTAGCAATCAGCATCAACAAAGCTAAAGGGCAATCATTAGAATAATCAGGTATAGATCTGAATACGGATTGCTTTTCCCATGGACAATTTTATGTTGCATGTTCAAGAGTTAGGTAAACCTAACAAGCTATTTATATGCACAAACAGTAGGACATGGAAGAATGTTGTATATTCTTAAGTTTTACGTAGTTAAATTGGACAGCGAAGAATGTTGTATATTCGCAAGTTTTATTTCTTTCAAAAAATATATATATTTATATCTATCTCAATTCACAGGTGGGACACAGGGACACAACTACAATGGCAGGTAACTAATATGGCGTGTAACGACTTACGCGCGCGGGGGGCTTGGGGGCGCGATGCCCCCCCAAGCCCCCCCCCCAATAGCTATATATCTATATATATAAAACTAAGTTGTCTGTGTGTCTGTCGAGTGACTTCAGGTGTGTCGACTGACGTCATTGTAAGGATTGAGCTGTATGCGTCATGAAATTGTTGGTCGACTGACGTCATGTTTGTCAACTGATGAAATTACAGACCGGGACACAAATGATTACCGGGACACGGGGATACAGGGAATATAAATGACGACCGGGAACCTCAAAGAGAAATTACAGACTGGGACACCGGGACACAGGGAATATAAATGACAACCGGGACACAGTTACACAACTACAAAGGGGACGACGGGGGTACAGGGAAGATATATAAATGACGACCAGGACACAGATATTGTTCGAAGAGAAATTACAGACCGGGACACCGGGAAACAAATGACGACCGGGATGCTGGGACACAGGGAATATAAATGACGACCTCGACACTCAAAGAGAAAGTACAGACTGGGACACCGGGACACAAATGACGACCTGAATATTGGGAATATAAATGACGACCAGGACACAGGGACACAACTACAAGGGGTGTGCCAGGGGGCACAGGGGGATATATAAATGACGACGGGGACACAGGAAATGTTTGATTAGCAATCAGCATCAACAAAGCTAAAGGGCAATCATTAGAATAATCAGGTATAGATCTGAATACGGATTGCTTTTCCCATGGACAATTTTATGCTGCATGTTCAAGAGTTAGGTAAACCTAACAATCTATTTATATGCACAAACAATAGGACATGGAAGAATGTTGTATATTATTAAGTTTTACGTAGTTAAATTGGACAGCGAAGAATGTTGTATATTCGCAAGTTTTATGTAGTTCAAAAAATATATATATTTATATCTATCTCAATTCACAGGTGGGACACAGGGACACAACTACAATGGCAGGTAACTAATATGGCGTGTAATGACTTACGCGCGCAGGGGGCTTGGGGGCGCGATGCCCCCCAAGCCCCCCCCCCAACAGCTATATATCTATATATATAAAAATAAGTTGTCTGTGTGTCTGTCGAGTGACTTCAGGTGTGTTGACTGACGTCATTGTAAGGATTGAGCTTTATGCGTCATGAAATTGTTTGTCGACTGACGTCATGTTTGTCAACTGATGAAATTACAGACCGGGACACAAATGACGACCGGGACACGGGGATACAGGGAATATAAATGACGACCGGGAACCTCAAAGAGAAATTACTGACTGGGACACCGGGACACAGGGAATATAAATGACGACCGGGACACAGTGACACAACTACAAAGGGGACGACGGGGGTACAGGGAAGATATATAAATGACGACCGGGACACAGGGATTGTTCGAAGAGAAATTACAGACCAGGACACCGGGAAACAAAATACGACCGGGATGCTGGGACACAGGGAATATAAATGACGACCTCGACACTCAAAGAGAAAGTACAGACTGGGACACCGGGACACAAATGAAGACCGGAATACTGGGAATATAAATGACGACCAGGACACAGGGACACAACTACAAGGGGGGTGCCAGGGGGCACAGGGGGATATATAAATGACGACGGGGACACAGGGAATGTTTGATTAGCAATCAGCATCAACAAAGCTAAAGGGCAATCATTAGAATAATCAGGTATAGATCTGAATACGGATTGCTTTTCCCATGGACAATTTTATGTTGCATGTTCAAGAGTTAGGTAAACCTAACAATTGTTTTATATGCACAAACAATAGGACATGGAAGAATGTTGTATATTCTTAAGTTTTACGTAGTTAAATTGGACAGCGAAGAATGTTGTATATTCGCAAGTTTTATGTAGTTCAAAAAATATATATATTTATATCTATCTCAATTCACAGGTGGGACACAGGGACACAACTACAATGGCAGGTAACTAATATGGCGTGTAACGACTTACGCGCGTGGGGGGCTTGGGGGTGCGATGCCCCCCCAAACCCCCCTCCCCCCCAACAGCTATATATCTATATATATAAAAGTAAGTTGTCTGTGTGTCTGTCGAGTGACTTCAGGTGTTTTGACTGACGTCATTGTAAGGATTGAGCTGTATGCGTCATGAAATTGTTTGTCGACTGACGTCATGTTTGTCAACTGATGAAATTACAGACCGGGACAAAAATGACGACCGGGACACGGGGATACAGGGAATATAAATGACGACCGGGAACCTCAAAGAGAAATTACAGACTGGGACACCGGGACACAGGGAATATAAATGACGACCGGGACACAGTGACACAACTACAAAGGGGACGACGGGGGTACAGGGAAGATATATAAATGACGACCGGGACACAGGGATTGTTCGAAGAGAAATTACAGACCGGGACACCGGGAAACAAATGACGACCGGGATGCTGGGACACAGGGAATATAAATGACGACCTCGACACTCAAAGAGAAAGTACAGACTGGGACACCGGGACACAAAAGACGACCGGAATACTGGGAATATAAATGACGACCAGGACACAGGGACACAACTACAAGGGGGATGTCAGGGGGCACAGGGGGATATATAAATGACGACGGGGACACAGGGAATGTTTGATTGGCAATCAGCATCAACAAAGCTAAAGGGCAATCATTAGAATAATCAGGTATAGATCTGAATACGGATTGCTTTTCCCATGGACAATTTTATGTTGCATGTTCAAAAGTTAGGTAAACCTAACAATCTATTTATATGCTTAAACAATAGGACATGGAAGAATGTTGTATATTCTTAAGTTTTAAGTAGTTAAATTGGACAGCGAAGAATGTTGTATATTCGCAAGTTTTATATAGTTCAAAAAATATATATATTTATATCAATCTCAATTCACAGGTGGGACACAGGGACACAACTACAATGGCAGGTAACTAATATGGCGTGTAACGACTTACGCGCGCGGGGGGCTTGGGGGCGCGATCCCCCCCCCAAGCCCCCCCCCCCAACAGCTATATATCTATATATATAAAAATAAGTTGTCTGTGTGTCTGTCGAGTGACTTCAGGTGTTTCGACTGACGTCATTGTAAGGATTGAGCTGTATGCGTCATGAAATTGTTTGTCGACTGACGTCATGTTTGTCAACTGATGAAATTACAGACCGGGACACAAATGACGACCGGGACACGGAGATACAGGGAATATAAATGACGACCGGGAACCTCAAAGAGAAATTACAGACTGGGACACCGGGACACAGGGAATATAAATGACGACCGGGACACAGTGACACAACTACAAAGGGGACGACGGGGGTACAGGGAAGATATATAAATGACGACCGGGACACAGGGATTGTTCGAAGAGAAATTACAGACCGGGACACCGGGAAACAAATGACGACCGGGATGCTGGGACACAGGGAATATAAATGACGACCTCGACACTCAAAGAGAAAGTACAGACTGGGACACCGGGACACAAATGACGACCGGAATACTGGGAATATAAATGACGACCAGGACACAGGGACAAAACTACAAGGGGGGTGCCAGGGGGCACAGGGGGATATATAAATGACGACGGGGACACAGGGAATGTTTGATTAGCAATCAGCATCAACAAAGCTAAAGGGCAATCATTAGAATAATCAGGTATAGATCTGAATACGGATTGCTTTTCCCATGGACAATTTTATGTTGCATGTTCAAGAGTTAGGTAAACCTAACAATCTATTTATATGCACAAACAATAGGACATGGAAGAATGTTGTATATTCTTAAGTTTTACGTAGTTAAATTGGACAGCGAAGAATGTTGTATATTCGCAAGTTTTATGTAGTTCAAAAAATATATATATTTATATATATATTATATATTTATATATAAATATATATATTATATATTTATATATATTTTATATCACAAATGACGACCGGGACACGGGGATACAGGAAATATAAATGACGACCGGGAACCTCAAAGAGAAATTACAGACTGGGACACCGGGACACAGGGAATATAAATGACGACCGGGACACAGTGACACAACTACAAAGGGGACGACGGGGGGTACAGGGAAGATATATAAATGACGACCGGGACACAGGGATTGTTCGAAGAGAAATTACAGACCGGGACACCGGGAAACAAATGACGACCGGGATGCTGGGACACAGGGAATATAAATGACGACCTCGACACTCAAAGAGAAAGTACAGACTGGGACACCGGGACACAAATGACGACCGGAATACTGGGAATATAATTGACGACCAGGACACAGGGACACAACTACAAGGGGGATGCCAGGGGGCACAGGGGGATATATAAATGACGACGGGGACACAGGGAATGTTTGATTAGCAATCAGCATCAACAAAGCTAAAGGGCAATCATTAGAATAATCAGGTATAGATCTGAATACGGATTGCTTTTCCCATGGACAATTTTATGTTGCATGTTCAAGAGTTAGGTAAACCTAACAATCTATTTATATGCACAAACAATAGGACATGGAAGAATGTTGTATATTCTTAAGTTTTACGTAGTTAAATTGGACAGCGAAGAATGTTGTATATTCGCAAGTTTTATGTAGTTCAAAAAATAAATATATTTATATCTATCTCAATTCACAGGTGGGACACAGGGACACAACTACAATGGCAGGTAACTAATATGGCGTGTAACGACTTACGCGCGCGTGGGGCTTGGGGGCGCGATGCCCCCCCAAGCCCCCCCCCCTACAACTATATATCTATATATATATAAATAAGTTGTCTGTGTGTCTGTCGAGTGACTTCAGGTGTGTCAACTGACGTCATTGTAAGGATTGAGCTGTATGCGTCATGAAATTGTTTGTCGACTGACGTCATGTTAGTCAACTGATGAAACTACAGACCGGGACACAAATGACGACCGGGACACGGGGATACAGAGAATATAAATGACGACCGGGAACCTCAAAGAGAAATTACAGACTGGGACACCGGGACACAGGGAATATAAATGACGACCGGGACACAGTGACACAACTACAAAGGGGACGACGGGGGTACAGGGAAGATATATAAATGACGACCGGGACACAGGGATTGTTCGAAGAGAAATTACAGACCGGGACACCGGGAAACCAATGACGACCGGGATGCTGGGACACAGGGAATATAAATGACGACCTCGACACTCAAAGAGAAAGTACAGACTGGGACACCGGGACACAAATGACGACCGGAATACTGGGAATATAAATGACGACCAGGACACAGGGACACAACTACAAGGGGGGTGCCAGGGGGCAGAGGGGGATATATAAATGACGACGGGGACACAGGGAATGTTTGATTAGCAATCAGCATCAACAAAGCTAAAGGGCAATCATTAGAATAATCAGGTATAGATCTGAATACGGATTGCTTTTCCCATGGACAATTTTATGTTGCATGTTCAAGAGTTAGGTAAACCTAACAATCTATTTATATGCACATACAATAGGACATGGAAGAATGTTGTATATTCTTAAGTTTTACGTAGTTAAATTGGACAGCGAAGAATGTTGTATATTCGCAAGTTTTATGTAGTTCAAAAAATATATATATTTATATCTATCTCAATTCACAGGTGGGACACAGGGACACAACTACAATGGCAGGTAACTAATATGGCGTGTAACGGCTTACGCGCGAAGGGGGCTTGGGGGCGCGATGCCCCCCCCCCCCCCAAGCCCCCCCCCAACAGCTATATATCTATATATATAAAAATAAGTTGTCTGTGTGTCTGTCGAGTGACTTCAGGTGTGTCGACTGACGTCATTGTAAGGATTGAGCTGTATGCGTCATGAAATTGTTTGTCGACGGACGTCATGTTTGTCAACTGATGAAATTACAGACCAGGACAAAAATGACGACCGGGACACGGGGATACAGGGAATATAAATGACGACCGGGAACCTCAAAGAGAAATTACAGACTGGGACACCGGGACACAGGGAATATAAATGACGACCGGGACACAGTGACACAACTACAAAGAGGACGACGGGGGTACAGGGAAGATATATAAATGACGACCGGGACACAGGGATTGTTCGAAGAGAAATTACAGACCGGGACACCGGGAAACAAATGACGACCGGGATGCTGGGACACAGGGAATATAAATGACGACCTCGACACTCAAAGAGAAAGTACAGACTGGGACAGCGGGACACAAATGACGACCGGAATACTGGGAATATATATGACGACCAGGACACAGGGACACAACTACAAGGGGGGTGCCAGGGGGCATAGGGGGATATATAAATGACGACGGGGACACAGGGAATGTTTGATTAGCAATCAGCATCAACAAAGCTAAAGGGCAATCATTAGAATAATCAGGTATAGATCTGAATACGGATTGCTTTTCCAATGGACAATTTTATGTTGAATGTTCAAGAGTTAGGTAAACCTAACAATCTATTTATATGCACAAACAATAGGACATGGAAGAATGTTGTATATTCTTAAGTTTTACGTAGTTAAATTGGACAGCGAAGAATGTTGTATATCCGCAAGTTTCATGTAGTTCAAAAAATATATATATATTTATATCTATCTCAATTCACAGGTGGGACACAGGGACACAACCACAATGGCAGGTAACTAATATGGCGTGTAACGACTTACGCGCGTGGGGGGCTTGGGGGCACGATGCCCCCCCAAGCCCCCCCCCCCCAACAGCTATATATCTATATATATAAAAATAAGTTGTCTGTGTGTCTGTCGAGTGACTTCAGGTGTGTCGACTGACGTGATTGTAAGGATTGAGCTGTATGCGTCATGAAATTGTTTGTCGACTGACGTCATGTTTGTCAACTGATGAAATTACAGACCGGGACACAAATGACGACCGGGACACGGGGATACAGGGAATATAAATGACGACCGGGAACCTCAAAGAGAAATTACAGACTGGGACACCGGGACACAGGGAATATAAATGACGACCGGGACATAGTGACACAAATACAAAGGGGACGACGGGGGTACAGGGAAGATATATAAATGACGACCGGGACACAGGGATTGTTCGAAGAGAAATAACAGACTGGGACACCGGGAAACAAATGACGACCGGGATGCTGGGACACAGGGAATATAAATGACGACCTCGACACTCAAAGAGAAAGTACAGACTGGGACACCGGGACACAAATGACGACCGGAATACTGGGAATATAAATGACGACCAGGACACAGGGACATAACTACAAGGGGGGTGCCAGGGGGCACAGGGGGATATATAAATGACGACGGGGACACAGGAATGATTGATTAGCAATCAGCATCAACAAAGCTAAAGGGCAATCATTAGAATAATCAGGTATAGATCTGAATACGGATTGCTTTTCCCATGGACAATTTTATGTTGCATGTTCAAGAGTTAGGTAAACCTAACAATCTATTTATATGCACAAACAATAGGACATGGAAGAATGTTGTACATTCTTAAGTTTTACGTAGTTAAATTGGACAGCGAAGAATGTTGTATATTCGCAAGTTTATGTAGTTCAAAAAATATATATATTTATATCTATCTCAATTCACAGGTGGGACACAGGGACACAACTACAATGGCAGGTAACTAATATGGCGTGTAATGACTTACGCGCGCGGGGGGCTTGGGGGCGCGATGCCCCCCCAAGCCCCCCCAACAGCTATATATCTATATATATAAAAATAAGTTGTCTGTGTGTCTGTCGAGTGACTTCAGGTGTGTCGACTGACGTCATTGTAAGGATTGAGCTGTATGCGTCATGAAATTGTTTGTCGACTGACGTCATGTTTGTCAACTGATGAAATTACAGACCGGGACACAAATGACGACCGGGACACGGGATACAGGGAATATAGATGACAACCGGGAACCTCAAAGAGAAATTACAGACTGGGACACCGGGACACAGGGAATATAAATGACGACCGGGACACAGTGACACAACTACAAAGGGGACGACGGGGGTACAGGGAAGATCAATAAATGACGACCGGGACACAGGGATTGTTCGAAGAGAAATTACAGACCGGGACACCGGAAACAAATGACGACCGGGATGCTGGGACACAGGGAATATAAATGACGACCTCGACACTCAAAGAGAAAGTACAGACTGGGACAACGGGACACAATGACGACCGGAATACTGGGAATATAAATGACGACCAGGACACAGGGACACAACTACAAGGGGGGTGCCAGGGGGCACAGGGGGATATATAAATGACGACGGGGACACAGGGAATGTTTGATTAGCAATCAGCATCAACAAAGCTAAAGGGCAATCATTAGAATAATCAGGTATAGATCTGAATACGGATTGCTTTTCCCATGGACAATTTTATGTTGCATGTTCAAGAGTTAGGTAAACCTAACAATCTATTTATATGCACAAACAATAGGACATGGAAGAATGTTGTATATTCTTAAGTTTTACGTAGTTATATTGGACAGCGAATAATGTTGTATATTCGCAAGTTTTATGTAGTTCAAAAAATATATATATTTATATCTATCTCAATTCACAGGTGGGACACAGGGACACAACTACAATGGCAGGTAACTAATATGGCGTGTAACGACTTACGCGCGCGGGAGGCTTGGGGGCGCGATGCCCCCCCCAAGCCCCCCCCCCCAACAGCTATATATCT
>NW_027064668.1:24035-49034 GCF_032884065.1 Artemia franciscana
AGGAGCACAGGGGGATATATAAATGACGACGGGGACACAGGGAATGTTTGATTAGCAATCAGCATCAACAAAGCTAAAGGGCAATCATTAGAATAATCAGGTATAGCAAGTTTTATTCGCAAGTTTTATGTAGTTCAAAAAATATATATATTTATATCTATCTCAATTCACAGGTGGGACACAGGGACACAACTACAATGGCAGGTAACTAATATGGCGTGTAACGACTTACGCGCGCGGGGGGCTTGGGGGCGCGATGCCCCCCACGCCCCCCCCCCCCCAACAGCTATAGATCTATATATATAAAAATAAGTTGTCTGTGTGTCTGTCGAGTGACTTCAGGTGTGTCGACTGATGTCATTGTAAGGATTGAGCTGTATGCGTCATGAAATTGTTTGTCGACTGACGTCATGTTTGTCAACTGATGAAATTACACACCGGGACACAAATGACGACGTCATGTTTCGGCTGACGTCATGAAATTAGTTGCCATCATTTTTGCTTTGACGATGCTTAGTATATTGTAAAACACATTAATTTGGTTAATAATATGCCATTTAAAACACCAAAATGAAAATTCTGGAGTAGTCACTCGATGAGAGAGGGTGTCGGAATGGAGAATGAAGGCCCCAGGTTCAAATCCTGGTTAGGCTAAAAAAGGTAAAAAACTAAAAACTAAAAAAAAAACTGAAAAAACTAAAAAAAAAGAAAAACTACAAAAAAAACTAAAAACTAATAAAAAAAATAAAAAAGCTAAAAAACTAAAAAAACTAAAAAAACTAAAAAAAACTAAAAAAGGAAAAAACTGAAAAATAGAAGAGAAAAAGAAAACTAATAAAATTAATAAAAAAAAAAAAAAAAAGATAAAAACTAAAAAAGTAAAAAGAAAAAACGAAAAAAAAACTGAAAAAGCTAAAAAAAAGGTAAAAACCAATAAAAAACTAAAAAGAAAAAAAGGAAAAAAACTAAAAAAAAATTTCATCTAAAAAACTAAAAAAAACTAAAAAAGGTAAAAACTAAAAGAACTAAAAAAGAAAAAAAAACTAATAAAAGGAAAAAAACTGAAAAATAAAGGAGAAAAAGAAAACTAAAAAAATATAAATGACGACCAGGACACAGGGACACAACTACAAGGGGGGTGCCAGGGGGCACAGGGGGATATATAAATGACGACGGGGACACAGGGAATGTTTGATTAGCAATCAGCATCAACAAAGCTAAAGGGCAATCATTAGAATAATCAGGTATAGATCTGAATACGGATTGCTTTTCCCATGGACAATTTTATGTTGCATGTTCAAGAGTTAGGTAAACCTAACAATCTATTTATATGCACAAAAAATAGGACATGGAAGAATGTTGTATATTCTTAAGTTTTACGTAGTTAAATTGGACAGCGAAGAATGTTGTATATCGCAAGTTTTATGTAGTTCAAAATATATATATATTTATATCTATCTCAATTCACAGGTGGGACACAGGGACACAACTACAATGGCAGGTAACTAATATGGCGTGTAACGACTTACGCGGTGAGGGGGGGCTTGGGGGCGCGATGCCCCCCCAAGCCCCCCCCCCCCAACAGCTATAGATCTATATATATAAAAATAAGTTGTCTGTGTGTCTGTCGAGTGACTTCACGTGTGTCGACTGACGTCATTGTAAGGATTGAGCTGTATGCGTCATGAAAATTGTTTGTCGACTGACGTCATGTTTGTCAACTGATGAAATTACAGACCGGGACACAAATGACGACGTCATGTTTCGGCTGACGTCATGAAATTAGTTGCCATCATTTTTGCTTTGACGATGCTTAGTATATTGTTAAAACACATTAATTTGGTTAATAATATACCATTTAAAACACCAAAATGAACATTCTGGAGTAGTCACTCGATGAGAGAGGGTGTCAGAACGGAGAATGAAGGCCCCAGGTTCAAATCCTGGTTAGGCTAAAAAAGGTAAAAAACTAAAACTAAAAAAAAAACTGAAAAAACTAAAAAAGGCAAAAACTACAAAAAAACTAAAAACTAATAAAAAAAATAAAAAAGCTAAAAAACTAAAAAAATAAAAAAACTAAAAAAACTAAAAAAAGGAAAAAAATGAAAAATAGAAGAGAAAAAGAAAACTAATAAAATTAATAAAAATAAAAAAAATAAAAAGATAAAAACTAAAAAAGTAAAAAGAAAAAACGAAAAAAAAACTGAAAAAGCTAAAAAAAGGTAAAAACCAATAAAAACTAAAAAGAAAAAAGGAAAAAAACTAAAAAAAATTTTCATCTAAAAACTAAAAAAAACTAAAAAAGGTAAAAATTAAAAGAACTAAAAAAGAAAAAAAACTAAAAAAAGGAAAAAAACTGAAAAATAAAGGAGAAAAAGAAAACTAAAAAAATATAAATGACGACCGGAACACAGGGAATATAAATGACGACCGGGACGCAGGACACAACTACAACGGTGACGCCAGGGGCACAGGGGGGACATAAATGACGACGGGGACACAGGCAATGTTCGATTAGCAATCACCATCAACAAAGCTCAAGGGGCAACAAAGCTCACCATCAAACAAAGACGAACGGGACGCTCAAAGAGAAATTACAGACTGGAACACTGGGACACAAATGACGACCGGGATACTGGGAATATAAATGACGACCGGACACAGGGGATGTTCAATTAGCAATCACCATCAACAAAGCTCAAGGGCAATCATTAGAATCATGAGGTATAGATCTGAATATGGATTGTTTTTCCCATGGACAATTATATGTTGCATGTTCAAGAGTCGGTAAACCTGACAATCTAAATAAATGACGACACTCAAAGAGAAAGCGACCGGGACAAAAGGAATGTTCGATTAGCAATCAACAAAGCACCGGGACACAGGAGTATATATGACGACCAGGACATAAGTAAAAAAAACTAAAAAACTAAAAAAAAGGTAAAAACTACAAAAAAACTAAAAAGAAAAAAATATATAAAATACGATGGATATATAAATGACGATGGCGACTCAGAGAATGGTCGATTAGCAATCACCATCAACAAAGCTCAAGGGCAATCATTAGAATCATGAGGTATAGATCTGAATACGGATTGTTTTCCATGGACCATTATATGTTGCTTGTTCAAGAGTCGGTAAACCTGACAATCTATTTATATGCACAGACAATGGGACAGCAAAGAATGTTGTATATTCGCAAGTTTTACGTAGTTAAAAACATATATATATATATATATATATATATATAATATATATATATATATATATATATATAATATATATATATATATATATATATATATATATATATATATATATATATCTATATTCACAGGTGGACATAGGGACACAACTACAATGGCGCGTAACTAATATGGCGCTAAACGACTTACGCGCGCGGGGGGGCTTGGGGGGGCGCGAAGCGCCCCCACCAATTAGGTGTTGGGGTGGCGCGAAGCCACCCCAACACATAGTTGGTGGGGGCGCTTCGCGCCCCCCCCCAAGCCCCCCCCGCGCGCGTAAGTCGTTACGCTTCATATTGAGTGTCGAGGTCGTCATTTATATTCCCTGTGTCCCAGCATCCCGGTCGTCATTTGTTTCCCGGTGTCCCGGTCTGGGACACACAGGGAATATAAATGACGACCGGGACGCAGGGACACAACTACAACGGTGACGCCGGGGGCACAGGGGGGACATAAATGACGACGGGGACACAGGCAATGTTCGATTAGCAATCACCATCAACAAAGCTCAAGGGGCAACAAAGCTCACCATCAAACAAAGACGAACGGGACGCTCAAAGAGAAATTACAGACTGGAACACTGGGACACAAATGACGACCGGGATACTGGGAATATAAATGACGACCGGGACACAGGGGATGTTCAATTAGCAATCACCATCAACAAAGCTCAAGGGCAATCATTAGAATCATGAGGTATAGATCTGAATATGGATTGTTTTTCCCATGGACAATTATATGTTGCATGTTCAAGAGTCGGTAAACCTGACAATCTAAATAAATGACGACACTCAAAGAGAAAGCGACCGGGACAAAAGGAATGTTCGATTAGCAATCAACAAAGCACCGGGACACAGGGAGTATAAATGACGACCAGGACATAAGTAAAAAAAACTAAAAAAACTAAAAAAAAGGTAAAAACTACAAAAAAACTAAAAAGAAAAAAATATATAAAATACGATGGATATATAAATGACGATGGCGACTCAGGGAATGGTCGAATAGCAATCACCATCAACAAAGCTCAAGGGCAATCATTAGAATCATGAGGTATAGATCTGAATACGGATTGTTTTCCCATGGACCATTATATGTTGCAAGTTCAAGAGTCGGTAAACCTGACAATCTATTTATATGCACAGACAATGGGACAGCAAAGAATGTTGTATATTCGCAAGTTTTACGTAGTTAAAAACATATATATATATATATATATATATATATATATATATATATATATATATATATATATATCTATATTCACAGGTGGGACATAGGGACACAACTACAATGGCGCGTAACTAATATGGCGCTAAACGACTTACGCGCGCGGGGGGGCTTGGGGGGCGCGAAGCGCCCCCACCAACTGGGTGTTGGGGTGGCGCGAAGCCACCCCAACACCTAGTTGGTTGGGGAGCTTCGCGCCCCCCCCCCCCCAAGCCCTCCCGCGCGCGTAAGTCGTTACGCGCAATATTGAGTGTCGAGGTCGTCATTTATATTCCCTGTGTCCCAGCATCCCGGTCGTCATTTGTTTCCCGGTGTCCCGGTCTGTAATTTCTCTTCGAACAATCCCTGTGTCCCGGTCGTGATTTATATATCTTCCCTGTACCCCCGTCGTCCCCTTTGTAGTTGTGTCACCGTGTCCCGGTCGTCATTTATATTCCCTGTGTCCCGGTGTCCCAGTCTGTAATTTCTCTTTGAGGTTCCCGGTCGTCATTTATATTCCCTGTATCCCCGTGTCCCGGTCGTCATTTGTGTCCCGGTCTGTAATTTCATCAGTTGAAAAACATGACGTCAGTCGACAAACAATTCATGACGCATACAGCTCAATCCTTACAATGACTTCAGTCGACACACCTGAAGTCACTCGACAGACACACAGACAACTTATTTTTACATATATAGATATATAGCTGTTGGGGGGGGGGGCTTGGGGGGCTTCGCGCCCCCAAGCCCCCCGCACGCGTAAGTCGTTACACGCCATATTAGTTACCTGCCATTGTAGTTGTGTCCCTGTGTCCCACCTGTGAATTGAGATAGATATAAATATATATATTTTTGAACTATATAAAACTTGCGAATATACAACATTCTTCGCTGTCCAATTTAACTACGTAAAACTTAAGAATATACAACATTCTTCCATGTCCTATTGTTTGTGCATATAAATAGATTGTTAGGTTTACCTAACTCTTGAACATGCAACATAAAATTGTCCATGGGAAAAGCAATCCGTATTCAGATCTATACCTGATTATTCTAATGATTGCCCTTTAGCTTTGTTGATGCTGATTGCTAATCAAACATTCCCTGTGTCCCCGTCGTCATTTATATATCCCCCTGTGCCCCCTGGCACCCCCCTTGTAGTTGTGTCCCTGTGTCCTGGTCGTCATTTATATTCCCAGTATTCCGGTCGTCATTTGTGTCCCGGTGTCCCAGTTTGTACTTTCTCTTTGAGTGTCGAGGTCGTCATTTATATTCCCTGTGTCCCAGCATCCCGGTCGTCATTTGTTTCCCGGTGTCCCGGTCTGTAATTTCTCTTCGAACAATCCCTGTGTCCCGGTCGTCATTTATATATCTTCCCTGTACCCCCGTCGTCCCCTTTGTAGTTGTGTCACTGTGTCCCGGTCGTCATTTATATTCCCTGTGTCCCGGTGTCCCAGTCTGTAATTTCTCTTTGAGGTTCCCGGTCGTCATTTATATTCCCTGTATCCCCGTGTCCCGGTCGTCATTTGTGTCCCGGTCTGTAATTTCATCAGTTGACAAACATGACGTCAGTCGACAAACAATTTCATGACGCATACAGCTCAATCCTTACAATGACGTCAGTCGACACACCTGAAGTCACTCGACAGACACACAGACAACTTATTTTTATATATATAGATATATAGCTGTTGGGGGGGGGGGCTTGGGGGGGCATCGCGCCCCCAAGCCCCCCGCACGCGTAAGTCGTTACACGCCATATTAGTTACCTGCCATTGTAGTTGTGTCCCTGTGTCCCACCTGTGAATTGAGATAGATATAAATATATATATATTTTTTGAACTACATAAAACTTGCGAATATACAACATTCTTCGCTGTCCAATTTAACTACGTAAAACTTAAGAATATACAACATTCTTCCATGTCCTATTGTTTGTGCATATAAATAGATTGTTAGGTTTACCTAACTCTTGAACATGCAACATAAAATTGTCCATGGGAAAGGTCTGTAAGTCCCCTTTGTAGTTGTGTCACTGTGTCCCGGTCGTCATTTATATTCCCTGTGTCCCGGTGTCCCAGTCTGTAATTTCTCTTTGAGGTTCCCGGTCGTCATTTATATTCCCTGTATCCCCGTGTCCCGGTCGTCATTTGTGTCCCGGTCTGTAATTTCATCAGTTGACAAACATGACGTCAGTCGACAGACAATTTCATGACGCATACAGCTCAATCCTTACAATGACGTCAGTCGACACACCTGAAGTCATTCGACAGACACACAGACAACTTATTTTTATATATATAGATATATAGCTGTTGGGGGGGGGGGGCTTGGGGGGGGGGGGCATCGTGCCCCCAAGCCCCCCGCACGCGTAAGTCGTTAAACGCCATATTAGTTACCTGCCATTGTAGTTGTGTCCCTGTGTCCCACCTGTGAATTGAGATAGATATAAATATATATATTTTTATTTATAATGTATATATCAATATTTTTGATATAAATATATAAAAATATATATATTTTTTAACTAAATAAAACTTGCGAATATACAACATTCTTCGCTGTCCAATTTAACTACGTAAAACTTAAGAATATACAACATTCTTCCATGTCCTATTGTTTGTGCATATAAATAGATTGTTAGGTTTACCTAACTCTTCAACATGCAACATAAAATTGTCCATGGGAAAAGCAATCCATATTCAGATCTATACCTGATTATTCTAATGATTGCCCTTTAGCTTTGTTGATGCTGATTGCTAATCAAACATTCCCTGTGTCCCCGTCGTCATTTATATATCCCCCTGTGCCCCCTGGCATCCCCCTTGTAGTTGTGTCCCTGTGTCCTGGTCGTCATTTATATTCCCAGTATTCCGGTCGTCATTTGTGTCCCGGTGTCCCAGTCTGTACTTTCTCTTTGAGTGTCGAGGTCGTCATTTATATTCCCTGTGTCCCAGCATCCCGGTCGTCATTTGTTTCCCGGTGTCCTGGTCTGTAATTTCTCTTCGAACAATACCTGTGTCCCGGTCGTCATTTATATATCTTCCCTGTACCCCCGTCGTCCCCTTTGTAGTTGTGTCACTGTGTCCCGGTCGTCATTTATATTCCCTGTGTCCCGGTGTCTCAGTCTGTAATTTCTCTTTGAGGTTCCCGGTCGTCATTTATATTCCCTGTATCCCCGTGTCCCGGTCGTCATTTGTGTCCCAGTCTGTAATTTCATCAGTTGACAAACATGACGTCAGTCGACACACAATTTCATGACGCATACAGCTCAATCCTTACAATGACGTCAGTCGACACACCTGAAGTCACTCGACAACCACACAGACAACTTATTTTTATATATATAGATATATAGCTGTTGGGGGGGGGGGGCTTGGGGGAATCGCGCCCCCAAGCCCCCCGCGCGCGTAAGTCGTTACACGCCATATTAGTTACCTGCCATTGTAGTTGTGTCCCTGTGTCCCACCTGTGAATTGAGATAGATATAAATATATATATTTTTTGAACTACATAAAACTTGCGAATATACAACATTCTTCGCTGTCCAATTTTACTACGTAAAACTTAAGAATATACAACATTCTTCCATGTCCTATTGTTTGTGCATATAAATAGATTGTTAGGTTTACCTAACTCTTGAACATGCAACATAAAATTGTCCATGGGAAAAGCAATCCGTATTCAGATCTATACCTGATTATTCTAATGATTGCCCTTTAGCTTTGTTGATGCTGATTGCTAATCAAACATTCCCTGTGTCCCCGTCGTCATTTATATATCCCCCTGTGCCCCCTGGCACCCCCCTTGTAGTTGTGTCCCTGTGTCCTGGTCGTCATTTATATTCCCAGTATTCCGGTCGACATTTGTGTCCCGGTGTCCCAGTCTGTACTTTCTCTTTGAGTGTCGAGGTCGTCATTTATATTCCCTGTGTCCCAGCATCCCGGTCGTCATTTGTTTCCCGGTGTCCCGGTCTGTAATTTCTCTTCGAACAATCCCTGTGTCCCGGTCGTCATTTATATATCTTCCCTGTACCCCCGTCATCCCCTTTGTAGTTGTGTCACTGTGTCCCGGTCGTCATTTATATTCCCTGTGTCCCGGTGTCCCAGTCTGTAATTTCTCTTTGAGGTTCCCGTCGTCATTTTTATTCCCTGTATCCCCGTGTCCCGGTCGTCATTTGTGTCCCGGTCTGTAATTTCATCAGTTGACAAACATGACGTCAGTCGACAAACAATTTCATGACGCATACAGCTCAATCCTTACAATGACGTCAGTCGACACACCTGAAGTCACTCGACAGACACACAGACAACTTATTTATATATATATAGATATATAGCTGTTGGGGGGGGGCTTGGGGGGGCATCGCGCCCCCAAGCCCCTCGCGCGCGTAAGTCGTTACACGCCATATTAGTTACCTGCCATTGTAGTTGTGTCCCTGTGTCCCACCTGTGAATTGAGATAGATATAAATATATATCTTTTTTAACTACATAAAACTTGCGAATATACAACATTCTTCGCTGTCCAATTTAACTACGTAAAACTTAAGAATATACAACATTCTTCCATGTCCTATTGTTTGTGCATATAAATAGATTGTTAGGTTTACCTAACTCTTGAACATGCAACATAAAATTGTCCATGGGAAAAGCAATCCGTATTCAGATCTATACCTGATTATTCTAATGATTGCCCTTTAGCTTTGTTGATGCTGATTGCTAATCAAACATTCCCTGTGTCCCCGTCGTCATTTATATATCCCCCTGTGCCCCAATGGCAGGTAACTAATATGGCGTGTAACGACTTACGCACGCGGGGGGCTTGGGGGCGCGATGCCCCCCCCCCCCCCCCAAGCCCCCCCCCCCCAACAGCTATATATCTATATATATAAAAATAAGTTGTCTGTGTGTCTGTCGAGTGACTTCAGGTGTGTCGACTGACGTCATTGTAAGGATTGAGCTGTATGCGTCATGAAATTGTTTGTCGACTGACGTCATGTTTGTCAACTGATGAAATTACAGACCGGGACGTAAATGACGACCGGGACACGGGGATACAGGGAATATAAATGACGACCGGGAACCTCAAAGAGAAATTACAGACTGGGACACCGGGACACAGGGAATATAAATGACGACCGGGACACAGTGACACAACTAAAAAGGGGACGACGGGGGTACAGGGAAGATATATAAATGACGACCGGGACACAGGGATTGTTCGAAGAGAAATTACAGACCGGGACACCGGGAAACAAATGACGACCGGGCTGCTGGGACACAGGGAATATAAATGACGACCTCGACACTCAAAGAGAAAGTACAGACTGGGACACCGGGACACAAATGACGACCGGAATACTGGGAATATAAATGACGACCAGGACACAGGGACACAACTACAAGGGGGGTGCCAGGGGGCACAGGGGGATATATAAATCAGCATCAACAAAGCTAAAGGGCAATCATTAGAATAATCAGGTATAGATCTGAATACGGATTGCTTTTCCCATGGACAATTTTATGTTGCATGTTCAAGAGTTAGGTAAACCTAACAATCTATTTATATGCACAAACAATAGGACATGGAAGAATGTTGTATATTCTTAAGTTTTACGTAGTTAAATTGGACAGCGAAGAATGTTGTATATTCGCAAGTTTTATGTAGTTCAAAAAATATATATATTTATATCTATCTCAATTCACAGGTGGGACACAGGGACACAACTACAATGGCAGGTAACTAATATGGCATGTAACGACTTACGCGTGCGGGGGCTTGGGGGCGCAATGCCCCCCAAGCCCCCCCCCCAACAGCTTTATATCTATATATATAAAAATAAGTTTTCTGTGTGTCTGTCGAGTGACTTCAGGTGTGTCGACTGACGTCATTGTAAGGATTGAGCTGTATGCGTCATGAAATTGTTTGTCGACTGACGTCATGTTTGTCAACTGATGAAATTACAGACCAGGACACAAATGACGAACGGGACACGGGGATACAGGGAATATAAATGACGACCGAGAACCTCAAAGAGAAATTACAGACTGGGACACCGGGACACAGGGAATATAAATGACGACCGGGACACAGTGACACAACTACAAAGGGGACGACGGGGGTACAGGGAAGATATATAAATGACGACCGGGACACAGGGATTGTTCGAAGAGAAATTACAGACCGGGACACCGGGAAACAAATGACGACCGGGATGCTGGGACACAGGGAATATAAATGACGACCTCGACACTCAAAGAGAAAGTACAGACTGGGACACCGGGACACAAATGACGACCGGAATACTGGGAATATAAATGACGACCGGGACATGGGGATACAGGGAATATGAATGACGACCGGGAACCTCAAAGAGAAATGACAGACTGGGACACCGGGACACAGGGATTATAAATGACGACCGAGACACAGTGACACAACTACAAAAGGGACGACGGGGGTACAGGGAAGATATATAAATGACGAGCGGGACACAGGGATTGTTCGAAGAGAAATTACAGACCGGGACACCGGGAAACAAATGACGACCGGGATGCTGGGACACAGGGAATATAAATGACGACCTCGACACTCAAAGAGAAAGTACAGACTGGGACACCGGGACACAAATGACGACCGGAATACTGGGAATATAAATGACGACCGGGACACGGGGATACAGGGAATATAAATGACGACCGGGAACCTCAAAGAGAAATTACAGACTGGGACGCCGGGACACAGGGAATATAAATGACGACCGGGACACAGTGACACAACTACAAAGGGGACGACGGGGGTACAGGGAAGATATATAAATGACGACGGGGACACAGGGATTGTTTGATTAGCAATCAGCATCAACAAAGCTAAAGGGCAATCATTAGAATAATCAGGTATAGATCTGAATACGGATTGCTTTTCCCATGGACAATTTTATTTTGCATGTTCAAGAGTTAGGTAAACCTAACAATCTATTTATATGCACAAACAATAGGACATGGAAGAATGTTGTATATTCTTAAGTTTTACGTAGTTAAATTGGACAGCGAAGAATGTTGTATATTCGCAAGTTTTATGTAGTTCAAAAAATATATATATTTATATCTATCTCAATTCACAGGTGGGACACAGGGACACAACTACAATGGCAGGTAACTAATATGGCGTGTAACGACTTACGCGCGCGGGGGGCTTGGGGGCGCGACGCCCCTCCCCCCCAAGCCCCCCCCCCAACAGCTATATATCTATATATATATAAAAATAAGTTGTCTGTGTGTCTGTCCAGTGACTTCAGGTGTGTCGACTGACGTCATTGTAAGGATTGAGCTGTATGCGTCATGAAATTGTTTGTCGACTGACGTCATGTTTGTCAACTGATGAAATTACAGACCGGGACACAAATGACGACCGGGATACGGGGATACAGGGAATATAAATGACGACCGGGAACCTCAAAGAGAAATTACAGACTGGGACACAGGGACACAGGGAATATAAATGACGACCGGAACACAGTGACACAACTACAAAGGGGACGACGGGGGTACAGGGAAGATATATAAATGACGACGGGGACACAGGGATTGTTCGAAGAGAAATTACAGACCGGGACACCGGGAAACAAATGACGACCGGGATGCTGGGACACAGGGAATATAAATGACGACCTCGACACTCAAAGAGAAAGTACAGACTGGGACACCGGGACACAAATGACGACCGGAATACTGGGAATATAAATGACGACCGGGACACGGGGATACAGGGAATATAAATGACGACCGGGAACCTCAAAGAGAAATTACAGACTGGGACACCGGGACACAGGGAATATAAATGACGACCGGGACACAGTGACACAACTACAAAGGGGACGACGGGGGTACAGGGAAGATATATAAATGACGACCGGGACACAGGGATTGTTCGAAGAGAAATTACAGACCGGGACACCGGGAAACAAATGACGACCGGGATGCTGGGACACAGGGAATATAAATGACGACCTCGACACTCAAAGAGAAAGTACAGACTGGGACACCGGGACACAAATGACGACCGGAATACTGGGAATATAAATGACGACCAGGACACAGGGACACAACTACAAGGGGGGTGCCAGGGGGCACAGGGGGATATATAAATGACGACGGGGACACAGGGAATGTTTGATTAGCAATCAGCATCAACAAAGCTAAAGGGCAATCATTAGAATAATCAGGTATAGATCTGAATACGGATTGCTTTTCCCATGGACAATTTTATGTTGCATGTTCAAGAGTTAGGTAAACCTAACAATCTATTTATATGCACAAACAATAGGACATGGAAGAATGTTGTATATTCTTAAGTTTTACGTAGTTAAATTGGACAGCGAAGAATGTTGTATATTCGCAAGTCTTATGTAGTTCAAAAAATATATATATTTATATCTATCTCAATTCACAGGTGGGACACAGGGACACAACCACAATGGCAGGTAACTAATATGGCGTGTAACGACTTACGCGCGCGGGGGGCTTGGGGGCGCGATGCCCCCCCAAGTCCCCCCCCCCCAACAGCTATATATCTATATATATATAAATAAGTTGTCTGTGTGTCTGTCGAGTGACTTCAGGTGTGTCGACTGACGTCATTGTAAGGATTGAGCTGTATGCATCATGAAATTGTTTGTCGACTGACGTCATGTTTGTCAACTGATGAAATTACAGACCGGGACACAAATGACGACCGAGACACGGGGATACAGGGAATATAAATGACGACCGGGAACCTCAAAGAGAAATTACAGACTGGGACACCGGGACACAGGGAATATAAATGACGACCGGGACACAGTGACACAACTACAAAGGGGACGACGGGGGTACAGGGAAGATATATAAATGACGACCGGGACACAGGGATTGTTCGAAGAGAAATTACAGACCGGGACACCGGGAAACAAATGACGACCGGGATGCTGGGACACAGGGAATATAAATGACGACCTCGACACTCAAAGAGAAAGTACAGACTGGGACACCGGGACACAAATGACGACCGGAATACTGGGAATATAAATGACGACCAGGACACAGGGACACAACTACAAGGGGGGTGCCAGGGGGCACAGAGGGATATATAAATGACGACGGGGACACAGGGAATGTTTGATTAGCAATCAGCATCAACAAAGCTAAAGGGCAATCATTAGAATAATCAGGTATAGATCTGAATACGGATTGCTTTTCCCATGGACAATTTTATGTTGCATGTTCAAGAGTTAGGTAAACCTAACAATCTATTTATATGTACAAACAATAGGACATGGAAGAATGTTGTATATTCTTAAGTTTTACGTAGTTAAATTGGACAGCGAAGAATGTTGTATATTCGCAAGTTTTATGTAGTTCAAAAAATATATATATTTATATCTATCTCAATTCACAGGTGGGACACAGGGACACAACTACAATGGCAGGTAACTAATATGGCGTTTAACGACTTAAGCGCTCGGGGGGCTTGGGGGCGCGATGCCCCCCAAGCCCCCCCCCCCCCCAACAGCTATATATCTAAATATATAAAAATAAGTTGTCTGTGTGTCTGTCGAGTGACTTCAGGTGTGTCGACTGACGTCATTGTAAGGATTGAGCTGTATGCGTCATGAAATTGTTTGTCGACTGACGTCATGTTTGTCAACTGATGAAATTACAGACCGGGACACAAATGACGACCGGGACACAGGGATACAGGGAATATAAATGACGACCGGGAACCTCAAAGAGAAATTACAGACTGGGACACCGGGACACAGGGAATATAAATGACGACCGGGACACAGTGACACAACTACAAAGGGGACCACGGGGATACAGGGAAGATATATAAATGACGACCGGGACACAGGGATTATTCGAAGAGAAATTACAGACCGGGACAAAGGGAAACAAATGACGACCGGGATGCTGGGACACAGGGAATATAAATGACGACCTCGACACTCAAAGAGAAAGTACAGACTGGGACACCGGGACACAAATGACGACCGGAATACTGGGAATATAAATGACGACCGGGACACAGGGACACAACTACAAGGGGGGTGCCAGGGGGCACAGGGGGATATATAAATGACGACGGGGACACAGGGAATGTTTGATTAGCAATCAGCATCAACAAAGCTAAAGGGCAATCATTAGAATAATCAGGTATAGATCTGAATACGGATTGCTTTTCCCATGGACAATTTTATGTTGCATGTTCAAGAGTTAGGTAAACCTAACAATCTATTTATATGCACAAACAATAGGACATGGAAGAATGTTGTATATTCTTAAGTTTTACGTAGTTAAATTGGACAGCGAAGAATGTTGTATATTCGCAAGTTTTATGTAGTTCAAAAAATATATATATTTATATCTATCTCAATTCACAGGTGGGACACAGGGACACAACTACAATGGCAGGTAACTAATATGGCGTTTAACGACTTAAGCGCTCGGGGGGCTTGGGGGCGCGATGCCCCCCCAAGCCCCCCCCCCAACAGCTATATATCTATATATATAAAAATAAGTTGTCTGTGTGTCTGTCGAGTGACTTCAGGTGTGTCGACTGACGTCATTGTAAGGATTGAGCTGTATGCGTCATGAAATTGTTTGTCGACTGACGTCATGTTTGTCAACTGATGAAATTACAGACCGGGACACAAATGACGACCGGGACACAGGGATACAGGGAATATAAATGACGACCGGGAACCTCAAAGAGAAATTACAGACTGGGACACCGGGACACAGGGAATATAAATGACGACCGGGACACAGTGACACAACTACAAAGGGGACCACGGGGATACAGGGAAGATATATAAATGACGACCGGGACACAGGGATTATTCGAAGAGAAATTACAGACCGGGACAAAGGGAAACAAATGACGACCGGGATGCTGGGACACAGGGAATATAAATGACGACCTCGACACTCAAAGAGAAAGTACAGACTGGGACACCGGGACACAAATGACGACCGGAATACTGGGAATATAAATGACGACCGGGACACAGGGACACAACTACAAGGGGGGTGCCAGAGGGCACAGGGGGATATATAAATGACGACGGGGACACAGGGAATGTTTGATTAGCAATCAGCATCAACAAAGCTAAAGGGCAATCATTAGAATAATCAGGTATAGATCTGAAAACGGATTGCTTTTCCCATGGACAATTTTATGTTGCATGTTCAAGAGTTAGGTAAACCTAACAATCTATTTATATGCACAAACAATAGGACATGGAAGAATGTTGTATATTCTTAAGTTTTACGTAGTTAAATTGGACAGCGAAGAATGTTGTATATTCGCAAGTTTTATGTAGTTCAAAAAATATATATATTTATATCTATCTCAATTCACAGGTGGGACACAGGGACACAACTACAATGGCAGGTAACTAATATGGCGTGTAACGACTTACGCGCGCGGGGGGCTTGGGGGCGCGATGCCCCCCCAAGCCCCTCCCCCCCAACAGCTATATATCTATATATATAAAAATAGGTTGTCTGTGTGTCTGTCAAGTGACTTCAGGTGTGTCGACTGACGTCATTGTAAGGATTGAGCTGTATGCGTCATGAAATTGTTTGTCGACTGACGTCATGTTTGTCAGCTGATGAAATTACAGACCGGGACACAAATGACGACCGGGACACGGGGATACAGGGAATATAAATGACGACCGGGAACCTCAAAGAGAAATTACAGACTGGGACACCGGGACACAGGGAATATAAATGACGACCGGGACACAGTGACACAACTACAAAGGGGACGACGGGGGTACAGGGAAGATATATAAATGACGGCCGGGACACAGGGATTGTTCGAAGAGAAATTACAGACCGGGACACCGGGAAACAAATGACGACCAGGATGCTGGGACACAGGGAATATAAACGACGACCTCGACACTCAAAGAGAAAGTACAGACTGGGACACCGGGACACAAATGACGACCGGAATACTGGGAATATAAATGACGACCAGGACACAGGGACACAACTACAAGGGGGGTGCCAGGGGGCACAGGGGGATATATAAATGACGACGGGGACACAGGGAATGTTTGATTAGCAATCAGCATCAACAAAGCTAAAGGGCGATCATTAGAATAATCAGGTATAGATCTGAATACGGATTGCTTTTCCCATGGACAATTTTATGTTGCATGTTCAAGAGTTAGGTAAACCTAACAATCTATTTATATGCACAAACAATAGGACATGGAAGAGTGTTGTATATTCTTAAGTTTTACGTAGTTAAATTGGACAGTGAAGAATGTTGTATATTTGCAAGTTTTATGTAGTTCAAAAAATATATATATTTATATCTATCTCAATTCACAGGTGGGACACAGGGACACAACTACAATGGCAGGTAACTAATATGGCGTGTAACGACTTACGCGCGCTGGGGGCTTGGGGGCGCGATGCCCCCCAAGCCCCCCCCCAACAGCTATATATCTATATATATATATAAATAAGTTGTCTCTGTGTCTGTCGAGTGACTTCAGGTGTGTCGACTGACGTCATTGTAAGGATTGAGCTGTATGCGTCATGAAATTGTTTGTCGACTGACGTCATGTTTGTCAACTGATGAAATTACAGACCGGGACACAAATGACGACCGGGACACGGGGATACAGGGAATATAAATGACGACCGGGAACCTCAAAGAGAAATTACAGACTGGGACACCGGGACACAGGGAATATAAATGACGACCGGGACACAGTGACACAACTACAAAGGGGACGACGGGGGTACAGGGAAGATATATAAATGACGACCGGGACACAGGGATTGTTCGAAGAGAAATTACAGACCGGGACACCGGGAAACAAATGACGACTGGGATGCTGGGACACAGGGAATATAAATGACGACCTCGACACTCAAAGAGAAAGTACAGACTGGGACACCGGGACACAAATGACGACCGGAATACTGGGAATATAAATGACGACCAGGACACAGGGACACAACTACAAGGGGGGTGCCAGGGGGCACAAGGGGATATATAAATGACGACGGGGACACAGGGAATGTTTGATTAGCAATCAGCATCAACAAAGCTAAAGGGCAATCATTAGAATAATCAGGTATAGATCTGAATACGGATTGCTTTTCCCATGGACAATTTTATGTTGCATGTTCAAGAGTTAGGTAAACCTAACAATCTATTTATATGCACAAACAATAGGACATGGAAGAATGTTGTATATTCTTAAGTTTTACGTAGTTAAATTGGACAGCGAAGAATGTTGTATATTCGCAAGTTTTATGTAGTTCAAAAAATATATATATTTATATCTATCTCAATTCACAGGTGGGACACAGGGACACAACTATAATGGCAGGTAACTAATATGGCGTGTAACGACTTACGCGCGCGGAGGGCTTGGGGGCGCGATGCCCCCCCAAGCCCCCCCCCAACAGCTATATATCTATATATATAAAAATAAGTTGTCTGTGTGGCTGTCGAGTGACTTCAGGTGTGTCGACTGACGTCATTGTAAGGATTGAGCTGTATGCATCATGAAATTGTTTGTCGACTGACGTCATGTTTGTCAACTGATGAAATTACAGACCGGGACACAAATGACGACCGGGACACGGGGATACAGGGAATATAAATGACGACCGGGAACCTCAAAGAGAAATTACAGACTGGGACACCGGGACACAGGGAATATAAATGACGACCGGGACACAGTGACACAACTACAAAGGGGACGACGGGGGTACAGGGAAGATATATAAATGACGACCGGGACACAGGGATTGTTCGAAGAGAAATTACAGACCGGGACACCGGGAAACAAATGACGACCGGGATGCTGGGACACAGGGAATATAAATGACGACCTCGACACTCAAAGAGAAAGTACAGACTGGGACACCGGGACACAAATGACGACCGGAATACTGGGAATATAAATGACGACCAGGACACAGGGACACAACTACAAGGGGGGTGCCAGGGGGCACAGGGGGATATATAAATGACGACGGGGACACAGGGAATGTTTGATTAGCAATCAGCATCAACAAAGCTAAAGGGCAATCATTAGAATAATCAGGTATAGATCTGAATACGGATTGCTTTTCCCATGGACAATTTTATGTTGCATGTTCAAGAGTTAGGTAAACCTAACAATCTATTTATATGCACAAACAATAGGACATGGATGAATGTTGTATATTCTTAAGTTTTACGTAGTTAAATTGGACAGCGAAGAATGTTGTATATTCGCAAGTTTTATGTAGTTCAAAAAATATATATATTTATATCTATCTCAATTCACAGGTGGGACACAGGGACACAACTACAATGGCAGGTAACTAATATGGCGTGTAACGACTTACGCGCGCGGGGGGCTTGGGGGCACGATGCCCCCCAAGCCCCCCCCCCCCAACAGCTATATATCTATATATATAAAAATAAGTTGTCTGTGTGTCTGTCGAGTGACTTCAGGTGTGTCGACTGACGTCATTGTAAGGATTGAGCTGTATGCGTCATGAAATTGTTTGTCGACTGACGTCATGTTTGTCAACTGATGAAATTACAGACCGGGACACAAATGACGACCGGGACACGGGGATTCAGGGAATATAAATGACGACCGGGAACCTCAAAGAGAAATTACAGACTGGGACACCGGGACACAGGGAATATAAATGACGACCGGGACACCGTGACACAACTACAAAGGGGACGACGGGGGTACAGGGAAGATATATAAATGACGACCGGGACACAGGGATTGTTCGAAGAGAAATTACAGACCGGGACACCGGGAAACAAATGACGACCGGGATGCTGGGACACAGGGAATATAAATGACGACCTCGACACTCAAAGAGAAAGTACAGACTGGGACACCGGGACACAAATGACGACTGGAATACTGGGAATAAAAATGACGACCAGGACACAGGGACACAACTACAAGATGGGTGACAGGGGGCACAGGGGGATATATAAATGACGACGGGGACACAGGGAATGTTTGATTAGCAATCAGCATCAACAAAGCTAAAGGGCAATCATTAGAATAATCAGGTATAGACCTGAATACGGATTGCTTTTCCCATGGACAATTTTATGTTGCATGTTCAAGAGTTAGGTAAACCTAACAATCTATTTATATGCACAAACAATAGGACATGGAAGAATGTTGTATATTCTTAAGTTTTACGTAGTTAAATTGGACAGCGAAGAATGTTGTATATTCGCAAGTTTTATGTAGTTCAAAAAATATATATATTTATATCTATCTCAATTCACAGGTGGGACACAGGGACAAAACTACAATGGCAGGTAACTAATATGGCGTGTAACGACTTACGCGCGCGGGGGGCTTGGGGGCGCGATGCCCCCCCCAAGCCTCCCCCCCCCAACAGCTATATATCTATATATATATAAATAAGTTGTCTGTGTGTCTGTCGAGTGACTTCAGGTGTGTCGACTGACGTCATTGTAAGGATTGAGCTGTCTGCGTCATGAAATTGTTTGTCGACTGACGTCATGTTTGTCAACTGATGAAATTACAGACCGGGACACAAATGACGACCGGGACACGGGGATACAGGGAATATAAATGACGACCGGGAACCTCAAAGAGAAATTACAGACTGGGACACCGTGACACAGGGAATATAAATGACGACCGGGACACAGTGACACAACTACAAAGGGGACGACGGGGGTACAGGGAAGATATATAAATGACGACCGGGACACAGGGATTGTTCGAAGAGAAATTACAGACCGGGACACCGGGAAACAAATGACGACCGGGATGCTGGGACACAGGGAATATAAATGACGACCTCGACACTCAAAGAGAAAGTACAGACTGGGACACCGGAACACAAATGACGACCGGAATACTGGGAATATAAATGACGACCAGGACACAGGGACACAACTACAAGGGGGGTGCCAGGGGGCACAGGGGGATATATAAATGACGACGGGGACACAGGGAATGTTTGATTAGCAATCAGCATCAACAAAGCTAAAGGGCAATCATTAGAATAATCAGGTATGGATCTGAATACGGATTGCTTTTCCCATGGACAATTTTATGTTGCATGTTCAAGAGTTAGGTAAACCTAACAATCTATTTATATGCACAAACAATAGGACATGGAAGAATGTTGTATATTCTTAAGTTTTACGTAGTTAAATTGGACAGCGAAGAATGTTGTATATTCGCAAGTTTTATGTAGTTCAAAAAATATATATATTTATATCTATCTCATTTTACAGGTGGGACACAGGGACACAACTACAATGGCAGGTAACTAATATGGCGTGTAACGACTTACGCGCGCGGGGGGCTTGGGGGCGCGATGCCCCCCCAAGCCCCTCCCCCAACAGCTATATATCTATATATATAAAAATAAGTTGTCTGTGTGTCTGTCGAGTGATTTCAGGTGTGTCGACTGACGTCATTGTAAGGATTGAGCTGTATGCGTCATGAAATTGTTTGTCGACTGACGTCATGTTTGTCAACTGATGAAATTACAGACCGGGACACAAATGACGACCGGGACACGGGGATACAGGGAATATAAATGACGACCGGGAACCTCAAAGAGAAAATACAGACTGGGACACCGGGAAACAGGGAATATAAATGACGACCGGGACACAGTGACACAACTACAAAGGGGACGACGGGGGTACAGGGAAGATATATAAATGACGACCGGGACACAGGGATTGCTCGAAGAGAAATTACAGACCGGGACACCGGGAAACAAATGACGACCGGGATGCTGGGACACAGGGAATATAAATGACGACCTCGACACTCAAAGAGAAAGTACAGACTGGGACACCGGGACACAAATGACGACCGGAATACTGGGAATATAAATGACGACCAGGACACAGGGACACAACTACAAGGGGGTGCCAGGGGCACAGGGGGATATATAAATGACGACGGGGACACAGGGAATGTTTGATTAGCAATCAGCATCAACAAAGCTAAAGGGCAATCATTAGAATAATCAGGTATAGATCTGAATACGGATTGCTTTTCCCATGGACAATTTTATGTTGCATGTTCAAGAGTTAGGTAAACCTAACAATCTATTTATATGCACAAACAATAGGACATGGAAGAATGTTGTATATTCTTAAGTTTTACGTAGTTAAATTGGACAGCGAAGAATGTTGTATATTCGCAAGTTTTATGTAGTTCAAAAAATATATATATTTATATCTATCTCAATTCACAGGTGGGACACAGGGACACAACTACAATGGCAGGTAACTGATATGGCGTGTAACGACTTACGCGCGCGGGGGGCTTGGGGGCGCGATGCCCCCCCAAGCCCCCCCCCCCCCCAACAGCTATATATCTATATATATAAAAATAAGTTGTCTGTGTGTCTGTCGAGTGACTTCAGGTGTGTCGACTGACGTCATTGTAAGGATTGAGCTGTATGCGTCATGAAATTGTTTGTCGACTGACGTCATGTTTGTCAACTGATGAAATTACAGACCGGGACACAAATGACGACCGGGACACGGGGATACAGGGAATATAAATGACGACCGGGAACCTCAAAGAGAAATTACAGACTGGGACACCGGGACACAGGGAATATAAATGACGACCGGGACACAGTGACACAACTACAAAGGGGACGACAGGGGTACAGGGAAGATATATAAATGACGACCGGGACACAGGGATTGTTCGAAGAGAAATTACAGACCGGGACACCGGGAAACAAATGACGACCGGGATGCTGGGACACAGGGAATATAAATGACGACCTCGACACTCAAAGAGAAAGTACAGACTGGGACACCGGGACACAAATGACGACCGGAATACTGGGAATATAAATGACGACCAGGACACAGGGACACAACTACAAGGGGGTGCCAGGGGGCACAGGGGGATATATAAATGACGACGGGGACACAGGGAATGTTTGATTAGCAATCAGCATCAACAAAGCTAAAGGGCAATCATTAGAATAATCAGGTATAGATCTGAATACGGATTGCTTTTCCCATGGACAATTTTATGTTGCATGTTCAAGAGTTAGGTAAACCTAACAATCTATTTATATGCACAAACAATAGGACATGGAAGAATGTTGTATATTCTTAAGTTTTACGTAGTTAAATTGGACAGCGATGAATGTTGTATATTCGCAAGTTTTATGTAGTTCAAAAAATATATATATTTATATCTATCTCAATTCACAGGTGGGACACAGGGACACAACTACAATGGCAGGTAACTAATATGGCGTGTAACGACTTACGCAAGTGGGGGGCTTGGGGCCAGGATGCCCCCCCAAGCCCCCCCCCCCCCAACAGCTATATATCTATATATATAAAAATAAGTTGTCTGTGTGTCTGTCGAGTGACTTCAGGTGTGTCGACTGACGTCATTGTAAGGATTGAGCTGTATGCGTCATGAAATTGTTTGTCGACTGACGTCATGTTTGTCAACTGATGAAATTACAGACCGGGACACAATTGACGACCGGGACACGGGGATACAGGGAATATAAATGACGACCGGGAACCTCAAAGAGAAATTACAGACTGGGACACCGGGACACAGGGAATATAAATGACGACCGGGACACAGTGACACAACTACAAAGGGGACGACGGGAGTACAGGGAAGATATATAAATGACGACCGGGACACAGGGATTGCTCGAAGAGAAATTACAGACCGGGACATCGGGAAACAAATGACGACCGGGATGCTGGGACACAGGGAATATAAATGACGACCTCGACACTCAAAGAGAAAGTACAGACTGGGACACCGGGACACAAATGACGACCGGAATACTGAGAATATAAATGACGACCAGGACACAGGGACACAACTACAAGGGGGGTGCCAGGGGGCACAGGGGGATATATAAATGACGACGGGGACACAGGGAATGTTTGATTAGCAATCAGCATCAACAAAGCTAAAGGGCAATCATTAGAATAATCAGGTATAGATCTGAATACGGATTGCTTTTCCCATGGACAATTTTATGTTGCATGTTCAAGAGTTAGGTATACCTAACAATCTATTTATATGCACAAACAATAGGACATGGAAGAATGTTGTATATTCTTAAGTTTTACGTAGTTTAATTGGACAGCGAAGAATGTTGTATATTCGCAAGTTTTTTGTAGTTCAAAAAATATATATATTTATATCTATCTCAATTTACAGGTGGGACACAGGGACACAACTACAATGGCAGGTAACTAATATGGCGTGTAACGACTTACGCGCGCGGGGGGCTTGTGGGCGCGATGCCCACCCAAGCCCCCCCCCCAACAGCTATATATCTATATATATAAAAATAAGTTGTCTGTGTGTCTGTCGAGTGACTTCAGGTGTGTCGACTGACGTCATTGTAAGGATTGAGCTGTATGCGTCATGAAATTGTTTGTCGACTGACGTCATGTTTGTCAACTGATGAAATTACAGACCGGGACACAAATGACGACCGGGTCACGGGGATACAGGGAATATAAATGACGACCGGGAACCTCAAAGAGAAATTACAGACTGGGACACCGGGACACAGGGAATATAAATGACGACCGGGACACAGTGACACAACTACAAAGGGGACGACGGGGGTACAGGGAAGATTTATAAATGACGACCGGGACACAGGGATTGTTCGAAGAGAAATTACAGACCGGGACACCGGGAAACAAATGACGACCGGGATGCTGGGACACAGGGAATATAAATGACGACCTCGACACTCAAAGAGAAAGTACAGACTGGGACACCGGGACACAAATGACGACCGGAATACTGGGAATATAAATGACGACCAGGACACAGGGACACAACTACAAGGGGGGTTCCAGGGGGCACAGGGGGATATATAAATGACGACGGGGACACAGGGAATGTTTGATTAGCAATCAGCATCAACAAAGCTAAAGGGCAATCATTAGAATAATCAGGTATAGATCTGAATACGGATTGCTTTTCCCATGGACAATTTTATGTTGCATGTTCAAGAGTTAGGTAAACCTAACAATCTATTTATATGCACAAACAATAGGACATGGAAGAATGTTGTATATTCTTAAGTTTTACGTAGTTAAATTGGACAGCGAAGAATGTTGTATATTCGCAAGTTTTATGTAGTTCAAAAAATATATATATTTATATCTATCTCAATTCACAGGTGGGACAAAGGGACACAACTACAATGGCAGGTAACTAATATGGCGTGTAACGACTTTCACGCGCGGGGGGCTTGGGGGCACGATGCCCCCCCAAGCCCCCCCCCCCCAACAGCTATATATCTATATATATAAAAATAAGTTGTCTGTGTGTCTGTCGAGTGACTTCAGGTGTGTCGACTGACGTCATTGTAAGGATTGAGCTGTATGCGTCATGAAATTGTTTGTCGACTGACGTCATGTTTGTCAACTGATGAAATTACAGACCGGGATACAAATGACGACCGGGACACGGGGAT
>NW_027064669.1:0-25054 GCF_032884065.1 Artemia franciscana
AATGGTAAAGAATGTGATTAAAGGCTCTTTTCCTATTTCAAAAGTTTTAGTTTTCGGGGGGTAATAGCTACGTATGTTGAAAAAATGAAGATATTAGACTATTTTATGATTGCAAATGGTAAAGAATGTCATTAAAGGCTCTTTCCTATGCCAAAAGTTTTAGTTTTCGACGGTAATAGCTACGTATGTTGAAAAAATGAAGATATTAGACTATTTTATGATTGCAAATGGTAAAAAATGTGATTAAAGGCTCTTTCCCTATTTTAAAAGTTTTAGTTTTCGAGGGTAATAGCTACGTATGTTGAAAAAATGAAGATATTAGACAATTTTATGATTGCACATGGTAAAGAATGTGATTAAAGGCTCTTTTTCTATTTCAAAAGTTTTAGTTTTCGAGGGTAATAGCTACGTATGTTGAAAAAATGAAGATATTAGACTATTTTATGATTGCACATGGTAAAGAATGTGATTAAAGGCTCTTTTCCTATTTCAAAAGTTTTAGTTTTCGAGGATAATAGCTACGTATGTTGAAAAAATGAAGATATTAGACTATTTTATGATTGCACATGGTAAAGAATGTGATTAAAGGCTCTTTTCCTATGTCAAAAGTTTTAGTTTTCGAGGGTAATAGCTACGTATGTTGAAAAAATGAAGATATTAGACAATTTTATGATCGCACATGGTAAAAAATGTGATTAAAGGCTCTTTTCCTATTTCAGAAGTTTTAGTTTTCGAGGGTAATAGCTACGTATGTTGAAAAAATGAAGATATTAGACAATTTTATGATTGCACATGGTAAAGAATGTGATTAAAAGCTCTTTTTCTATTTCAAAAGTTTTAGTTTTCGAGGGTAATAGCTACGTATGTTGAAAAAATGAAGATATTAGACTATTTTATGATTGCACATGGTAAAGAATGTGATTAAAGGCTCTTTTCTTATTTCAAAAGTTTTAGTTTTCGAGGGTAATAGCTACGTATGTTGAAAAAATGAAAATATTAGACAATTTTATGATTGCACATGGTAAAGAATGTGATTAAAGGCTCTTTTTCTATTTCAAAAGTTTTAGTTTTCGAGGATAATAGCTACGTATGTTGAAAAAATTAAGATATTAGACTATTTTATGATTGCACATGGTAAAGAATGTGATTAAAGGCTCTCTTCCTATGTCAAAAGTTTTAGTTTTCGAGGGTAATAGCTACGTATGTTGAAAAAATGAAGATATTATACAATTTTATGATTGCACATGGTAAAGAATGTGATTAAAGGCTCTTTTTCTATTTCAAAAGTTTTAGTTTTCGAGGGTAATAGCTACGTATGTTGAAAAAATGAAGATATTAGACTATTTTATGATTGCACATGGTAAAGAATGTGATTAAAGGCTCTTTTCCTATGTCAAAAGTTTTAGTTTTCGAGGGTAATAGCTACGTATGTTGAAAAAATTAAGATATTAGACTATTTTATGATTGCACATGGTAAAGAATGTGATTAAAGGCTCTTTTCCTATGTCAAAAGTTTTAGTTTTCGAGGGTAATAGCTACGTATGTTGAAAAAATGAAGATATTAGACAATTTTATGATCGCACATGGTAAAAAATGTGATTAAAGGCTCTTTTCCTATTTCAGAAGTTTTAGTTTTCGAGGGTAATAGCTACGTATGTTGAAAAAATGAAGATATTAGACTATTTTATGATTGCACATGGTAAAGAATGTGATTAAAGGCTCTTTTCCTATGTCAAAAGTTTTAGTTTTTACGTATGTTGAAAAAATGAAGATATTAGACAATTTTATGATCGCACATGGTAAAAAATGTGATTAAAGGCTCTTTTCCTATTTCAGAAGTTTTAGTTTTCGAGGGTAATAGCTACGTGTGTTGAAAAAATGAAGATATTAGACTATTTTATGATTGCACATGGTAAAGAATGTGATTAAAGGCTCTTTTCCTATGTCAAAAGTTTTAGTTTTCGAGGGTAATAGCTACGTATGTTGAAAAAATGAAGATATTAGACAATTTTATGATCGCACATGGTAAAAAATGTGATTAAAGGCTCTTTTCCTATTTCAGAAGTTTTAGTTTTCGAGGTTAATAGCTACGTATAATGAAAAAATGAAGATATTAGACAATTTTATGATTGCACATGGTAAAGAATGTGATTAAAGGCTCTTTTTCTATTTCAAAAGTTTTAGTTTTCGAGGGTAATAGCTACGTATGTTGAAAAAATGAAGATATTAGACTATTTTATGATTGCACATGGTAAAGAATGTGATTAAAGGCTCTTTTTCTATTTCAAAAGTTTTAGTTTTCGAGGGTAATAGCTACGTATGTTGAAAAAATGAAGATATTAGACTATTTTATGATTGCACATGGTAAAGAATGTGATTAAAGTCTCTTTTCCTATGTCAAAAGTTTTAGTTTTCGAGGGTAATAGCTACGTATGTTGAAAAAATGAAGATATTAGACTATTTTATGATTGCAAATGGTAAAGAATGTGATTAAAGGCTCTTTTCCTATGTCAAAAGTTTTAGTTTTCGAGGGTAATAGCTACCTATGTTGAAAAAATGAAGATATTAGACTATTTTATGATTACAAATGGCAAAGAATGTGATTAAAGGCTCTTTTCCTATTTCAAAAGTTTTAGTTTTCGAGGGTAATAGCTTTGTCTGTGGAAAAAATGAAGATATTAGACAATTTTATGATTGCACATGGTAAAGAATGTGATTAAAGGCTCTTTTTCTATTTCAAAAGTTTTAGTTTTCGAGGGTAATAGCTACGTATGTTGAAAAAATGAAGATATTAGACTATTTTATGATTGCAAATGGTAAAGAATGTGATTAAAGGCTCTTTTCCTATGTCAAACGTTTTAGTTTTCGAGGGTAATAGCTACGTATGTTGAAAAAATGAAGATATTAGACTATTTTATGATTGCAAATGGTAAAGAATGTGATTAAAGGCTCTTTTCCTATTTCAAAAGTTTTAGTTTTCGAGGGTAATAGCTACGTATGTTGAAAAAATAAAGATATTAGACTATTTTATGATTGCAAATGGTAAAGAATGTGATTAAAGGCTCTTTTCCTATGTCAAAATTTTAGTTTTCGAGGGTAATAGCTACGTATGTTGAAAAAATGAAGATATTAGACTATTTTATGATTGCACATGGTAAAGAAAGTGATTAAAGGCTCTTTTCCTATGTCAAAAGTTTTAGTTTTCGAGGGTAATAGCTACGTATGTTGAAAAAATGAAGATATTAGACAATTTTATGATTGCACATGGTAAAGAATGTGATTAAAGGCTCTTTTCCTATTTCAAAAGTTTTAGTTTTCGAGGGTAATAGCTACGTATGTTGAAAAAATGAAGATATTAGACTATTTTATGATTGCAAATGGTAAAGAATGTGATTAAAGGCTCTTTTCCTATGTCAAAAGTTTTAGTTTTCGAGGGTAATAGCTACGTATGTTGAAAAAATGAAGATATTAGACTATTTTATGATTGCACATGGTAAAGAATGTGATTAAAGGCTCTTTTCCTATTTCAAAAGTTTTAGTTTTCGAGGGTAATAGCTACGTATGTTGAAAAAATGAAGATATTAGACTATTTTATGATTGCAAATGGTAAAAAATGTGATTAAAGGCTCTTTTCCTATTTCAAAAGTTTTAGTTTTTGAGGGTAATAGCTACGTATGTTGAAAAAAGAAGATATTAGACAATTTTATGATTGCACATGGTAAAGAATGTGATTAAAGGCTCTTTTCCTATTTCAAAAGTTTTAGTTTTCGGGGGTAATAGCTACGTATGATGAGAAAATGAAGATATTAGACTATTTTATGATTGCAAATGGTAAAGAATGTGATTAAAGGCTCTTTTCCTATTTCAAAAGTTTTAGTTTTCGAGGGTAATAGCTACGTATGTTGAAAAAATGAAGATATTAGACTATTTTATGATTGCAAATGGTAAAGAATGTGATTAAAGGCTCTTTTCCTATTTCAAAAGTTTTAGTTTTCGGGGGTAATAGCTACGTATGTTGAAAAAATGAAGATATTAGACTATTTTATGATTGCAAATGGTAAAGAATGTGATTAAAGGCTCTTTCCTATGTCAAAAGTTTTAGTTTTCGACGGTAATAGCTACGTATGTTGAAAAAATGAAGATATTAGACTATTTTATGATTGCAAATGGTAAAAAATGTGATTAAAGGCTCTTTTCCTATTTCAAAAGTTTTAAGTTTTCGAGGGTAATAGCTACGTATGTTGAAAAAATGAAGATATTAGACAATTTTATGATTGCACATGGTAAAGAATGTGATTAAAGGCTCTTTTTCTATTTCAAAAGTTTTAGTTTTCGAGGGTAATAGCTACGTATGTTGAAAAAATGAAGATATTAGACTATTTTATGATTGCACATGGTAAATAATGTGATTAAAGGCTCTTTTCCTATTTCAAAAGTTTTAGTTTTCGAGGGTAATAGCTACGTATGTTGAAAAAATGAAGATATTAGACTATTTTATGATTGCAAATGGTAAAGAATGTGATTAAAGGTTCTTTTCCTATTTCAAAAGTTTTAGTTTTCAAGGGTAATAGCTACGTATGTTGAAAAAAGAACATATCAGACAATTTTATGATTGCACATGGTAAAGAATGTGATTAAAGGCTCTTTTCCTATTTCAAAAGTTTTAGTTTTCGAGGGTAATAGCTACGTATGTTGAAAAAATGAAGAATTAAGACTATTTTATGATTGAAAATGGTAAAGAATGTGATTAAAGGCTCTTTTCCTGTTTCAAAAGTTTTAGTTTTCGAGGGTAATAGCTAGGTATGTTGAAAAAATGAAGATATTAGACTATTTTATGATTGCACATGGTAAAGAATATGATTAAAGGCTCTTTTCCTATTTCAAAAGTTTTAGTTTTCAAGGGTAATAGCTACGTATCTTGAAAAAATGAAGATATTAGACAATTTTATGATCGCACATAGTAAAGAATGTGATTAAAGGCTCTTTTCCTATTTCAGAAGTTTTAGTTTTCGAGGGTAATAGCTACATATGTTGAAAAAATGAAGATATTAGACTATTTTATGATTACAAATGGTAAAGAATGTGATTAAAGGCTCGTTTCCTATGTCAAAAGTTTTAGTTTTCGAGGGTAATAGCTACGTATGTTGAAAAAATGAAGATATTAGACAATTTTATGATCGCACATGGTAAAAAATGTGATTAAAGGCTCTTTTCCTATTTCAGAAGTTTTAGTTTTCGAGGGTAATAGCTACGTATGTTGAAAAAATGAAGATATTAGACTATTTTATGATTGCAAATGGTAAAGAATGTGATTAAAGGCTCTTTTCCTATGTCAAAAGTTTTAGTTTTCGAGGGTAATAGCTACGTATGTTGAAAAAAGGAAGATATTAGACTATTTTATGATTGCACATGGTAAAGAATGTGATTAAAGGCTCTTTTCCTATGTCAAAAGTTTTAGTTTTCGAGGGTAATAGTATGTTGAAAAAATGAAGATATTAGACAATTTTATGATCGCACATGGTAAAAAATGTGATTAAAGGCTCTTTTCCTATTTCAGAAGTTTTAGTTTTCGAGGGTAATAGCTACGTATGTTGAAAAAATGAAGATATTAGACTATTTTATGATTGCAAATGGTAAAGAATGTGATTAAAGGCTCTTTTCCTATGTCAAAAGTTTTAGTTTTCGAGGGTAACAGCTACGTATGTTGAAAAAATGAAGATATTAGACAATTTTATGATTGCAAATGGTAAAGAATGTAATTAAAGGCTCTTTTCCTATTTCAAAAGTTTTAGTTTTCAAGGGTAATAGCTACGTATGTTGAAAAAAGAAGATATTAGACAATTTTATGATTGCACATGGTAAAGAATGTGATTAAAGGCTCTTTGCCTATTTCAAAAGTTTTAGCTTTCGAGGGTAATAGCTACGTATGTTGAAAAAATAAAGATATTAGACTATTTTATTATTGCAAATGGTAAAGAATGTGATTAAAGGCTCTTTTCCTGTTTCAAAAGTTTTAGTTTTCGAGGGTAAAAGCTACGTATGTTGAAAAAATGAAGATATTAGACTATTTTATGATTGCACATGGTAAAGAATGTGATTAAAGGCTCTTTTCCTATTTCAAAAGTTTTAGTTTTCGAGGGTAATAGCTACGTATGTTGAAAAAATGAAGAATTAAGACTATTTTATGATTGCAAATGGTAAAGAATGTGATTAAAGGCTCTTTTCCTGTTTCAAAAGTTTTAGTTTTCGAGGGTAATAGCTACGTATGTTGAAAAAATGAAGATATTAGACTATTTTATGATTGCACATGGTAAAGAATATGATTAAAGGCTCTTTTCCTATTTCAAAAGTTTTAGTTTTCGTGGGTAATAGCTACGTATGTTGAAAAAATGAAGATATTAGACAATTTTATGATCGCACATGGTAAAGAATGTGATTAAAGGCTCTTTTCCTATTTCAGAAGTTTTAGTTTTCGAGGGTAATAGCTACATATGTTGAAAAAATGAAGATATTAGACTATTTTATGATTACAAATGGTAAAGAATGTGATTAAAGGCTCTTTTCCTATGTCAAAAGTTTTAGTTTTCGAGGGTAATAGCTACATATGTTGAAAAAATGAAGATATTAGACAATTTTATGATCGCACATGGTAAAAAATGTGATTAAAGGCTCTTTTCCTATTTCAGAAGTTTTAGTTTTCGAGGGTAATAGCTACGTATGTTGAAAAAATGAAGATATTAGACTATTTTATGATTGCAAATGGTAAAGAATGTGATTAAAGGCTCTTTTCCTATGTCAAAAGTTTTAGTTTTCGAGGGTAATACGTATCTTGAAAAAATGAAGATATTAGACAATTTTATGATCACACATGGTAAAGAATGTGATTAAAGGCTCTTTTCCTACTTCAGAAGTTTTAGTTTTCGAGGGTAATAGCTACGTATGTTGAAAAAATGAAGATATTAGACTATTTTATGATTGCAAATGGTAAAGAATGTGATTAAAGGCTCTTTTCCTATGTCAAAAGTTTTAGTTTTCGAGGGTAATAGCTACGTATGTTGAAAAAATGAAGATATTAGACTATTTTATGATTGCACATGGTAAAGAATGTGATTAAAGGCTCTTTTCCTATGTCAAAAGTTTTAGTTTTCGAGGGTAACAGCTACGTATGTTGAAAAAATGAAGATATTAGACAATTTTATGATTGCAAATGGTAAAGAATGTGATTAAAGGCTCTTTTCCTATTTCAAAAGTTTTAGTTTTCAAGGGTAATAGCTACGTATGTTGAAAAAAGAAGATATTAGACAATTTTATGATTGCACAGGGTAAAGAATGTGATTAAAGGCTCTTTTCCTATTTCAAAAGTTATAGCTTTCGAGGGTAATAGCTACGTATGTTGAAAAAATAAAGATATTAGACTATTTTATGATTGCAAATGGTAAAGAATGTGATTAAAGGCTCTTTTCCTATTTCAAAAGTTTTAGTTTTCGGGGGTAATAGCTACGTATGTTGAAAAAATGAAGATATTAGACTATTTTATGATTGCAAATGGTAAAGAATGTGATTAAAGGCTCTTTTCCTATTTCAAAAGTTTTAGTTTTCGAGGGTAATAGCTACGTATGTTGAAAAAATGAAGATATTAGACTATTTTATGATTGCAAATGGTAAAGAATGTGATTAAAGGCTCTTTTCCTATGTCAAAATTTTAGTTTTCGAGGGTAATAGCTACGTATCTTGAAAAAATGAAGATATTAGACTATTTTATGATTGCACATGGTAAATAATCTGATTAAAGGCTCTTTTCCTATTTCAAAAGTTTTAGTTTTCAAGGGTAATAGCTACGCATGTTGAAAAAAGAAGATATTAGACAATTTTATGATTGCACATGGTAAAGAATGTGATTAAAGGCTCTTTGCCTATTTCAAAAGTTTTAGCTTTCGAGGGTAATAGCTACGTATGTTGAAAAAATAAAGATATTAGACTATTTTATTATTGCAAATGGTAAAGAATGTGATTAAAGGCTCTTTTCCTATTTCAAAAGTTTTAGTTTTCGGGGGTAATAGCTACGTATGTTGAAAAAATGAAGATATTAGACTATTTTATGATTGCAAATGGTAAAGAATGTGATTAAAGGCTCTTTTCCTATTTCAAAAGTTTTAGCTTTCGAGGGTAATAGCTACGTATGTTGAAAAAATGAAGATATTAGACTATTTTATGATTGCAAATGGTAAAGAAGGTGATTAAAGGCTCTTTTCCTATTTCAAAAGTTTTAGTTTTCGAGGGTAATAGCTACGTATGTTGAAAAAATGAAGAATTAAGACTATTTTATGATTGCAAATGGTAAAGAATGTGATTAAAGGCTCTTTTCCTGTTTCAAAAGTTTTAGTTTTCGAGGGTAATAGCTACGTATGTTGAAAAAATGAAGATATTAGACTATTTTATGATTGCACATGGTAAAGAATGTGATTAAAGGCTCTTTTCCTATTTCAAAAGTTTTAGTTTTCGAGGGTAATAGCTACGTATGTTGAAAAAATGAAGATATTAGACAATTTTATGATCGCACATGGTAAAGAATGTGATTAAAGGCTCTTTTCCTATTTCAGAAGTTTTAGTTTTCGAGGGTAATAGCTACATATGTTGAAAAAATTAAGATATCAGACTATTTTATGATTACAAATGGTAAAGAATGTGATTAAAGGCTCTTTTCCTATGTCAAAAGTTTTAGTTTTCGAGGGTAATAGCTACGTATGTTGAAAAAATGAAGATATTAGACAATTTTATGATCGCACATGGTAAAAAATGTGATTAAAGGCTCTTTTCCTATTTCAGAAGTTTTAGTTTTCGAGGGTAATAGCTACGTATGTTGAAAAAATGAAGAAATTAGACTATTTTATGATTGCAAATGATAAAGAATGTGATTAAAGGCTCTTTTCCTATGTCAAAATTTTAGTTTTCGAGGGTAATAGCTACGTATCTTGAAAAAATGAAGATATTAGACTATTTTATGATTGCACATGGTAAATAATGTGATTAAAGGCTCTTTTCCTATTTCAAAAGTTTTAGTTTTCGGGGGTAATAGCTACGTATGTTGAAAAAATGAAGATATTAGACTATTTTATGATTGCAAATGGTAAAGAATGTGATTAAAGGCTCTTTTCCTATTTCAAAAGTTTTAGCTTTCGAGGGTAATAGCTACGTATGTTGAGAAAATGAAGATATTAGACTATTTTATGATTGCAAATGGTAAAGAAGGTGATTAAAGGCTCTTTTCCTATTTCAAAAGTTTTAGTTTTCGAGGGTAATAGCTACGTATGTTGAAAAAATGAAGAATTAAGACTATTTTATGATTGCAAATGGTAAAGAATGTGATTAAAGGCTCTTTTCCTGTTTCAAAAGTTTTAGTTTTCGAGGGTAAAAGCTACGTGTGTTGAAAAAATGAAGATATTAGACTATTTTATGATTGCACATGGTAAAGAATGTGATTAAAGGCTCTTTTCCTATTTCAAAAGTTTTAGTTTTCGAGGGTAATAGCTACGTATGTTGAAAAAATGAAGATATAAGACTATTTTATGATTGCAAATGGTAAAGAATGTGATTAAAGGCTCTTTTCCTGTTTCAAAAGTTTTAGTTTTCGAGGGTAATAGCTACGTATGTTGAAAAAATGAAGATATTAGACTATTTTATGATTGCACATGGTAAAGAATATGATTAAAGGCTCTTTTCCTATTTCAAAAGTTTTAGTTTTCGTGGGTAATAGCTACGTATGTTGAAAAAATGAAGATATTAGACAATTTTATGATCGCAAATGGTAAAGAATGTGATTAAAGGCTCTTTTCCTATTTCAGAAGTTTTAGTTTTCGAGGGTAATAGCTACATATGTTGAAAAAATGAAGATATTAGACTATTTTATGATTACAAATGGTAAAGAATGTGATTAAAGGCTCTTTTCCTATGTCAAAAGTTTTAGTTTTCGAGGGTAATAGCTACATATGTTGAAAAAATGAAGATATTAGACAATTTTATGATCGCACATGGTAAAAAATGTGATTAAAGGCTCTTTTCCTATTTCAGAAGTTTTAGTTTTCGAGGGTAATAGCTACGTATGTTGAAAAAATGAAGATATTAGACTATTTTATGATTGCAAATGGTAAAGAATGTGATTAAAGGCTCTTTTCCTATGTCAAAAGTTTTAGTTTTCGAGGGTAATAGTATGTTGAAAAAATGAAGATATTAGACAATTTTATGATCACACATGGTAAAAATTGTGATTAAAGGCTCTTTTCCTATTTCAGAAGTTTTAGTTTTCGAGGGTAATAGCTACGTATGTTGAAAAAATGAAGATATTAGACTATTTTATGATTGCAAATGGTAAAGAATGTGATTAAAGGCTCTTTTCCTATGTCAAAAGTTTTAGTTTTCGAGGGTAATAGCTACGTATGTTGAAAAAATGAAGATATTAGACTATTTTATGATTGCACATGGTAAAGAATGTGATTAAAGGCTCTTTTCCTATGTCAAAAGTTTTAGTTTTCGAGGGTAACAGCTACGTATGTTGAAAAAATGAAGATATTAGACAATTTTATGATTGCAAATGGTAAAGAATGTGATTAAAGGCTCTTTTCCTATTTCAAAAGTTTTAGTTTTCAAGGGTAATAGCTACGTATGTTGAAAAAAGAAGATATTAGACAATTTTATGATTGCACAGGGTAAAGAATGTGATTAAAGGCTCTTTTCCTATTTCAAAAGTTATAGCTTTCGAGGGTAATAGCTACGTATGTTGAAAAAATAAAGATATTAGACTATTTTATGATTGCAAATGGTAAAGAATGTGATTAAAGGCTCTTTTCCTATTTCAAAAGTTTTAGTTTTCGGGGGTAATAGCTACGTATGTTGAAAAAATGAAGATATTAGACTATTTTATGATTGCAAATGGTAAAGAATGTGATTAAAGGCTCTTTTCCTATTTCAAAAGTTTTAGTTTTCGAGGGTAATAGCTACGTATGTTGAAAAAATGAAGATATTAGACTATTTTATGATTGCAAATGGTAAAGAATGTGATTAAAGGCTCTTTTCCTATGTCAAAATTTTAGTTTTCGAGGGTAATAGCTACGTATCTTGAAAAAATGAAGATATTAGACTATTTTATGATTGCACATGGTAAATAATCTGATTAAAGGCTCTTTTCCTATTTCAAAAGTTTTAGTTTTCAAGGGTAATAGCTACGCATGTTGAAAAAAGAAGATATTAGACAATTTTATGATTGCACATGGTAAAGAATGTGATTAAAGGCTCTTTGCCTATTTCAAAAGTTTTAGTTTTCGAGGGTAATAGCTACGTATGTTGAAAAAATGAAGAATTAAGACTATTTTATGATTGCAAATGGTAAAGAATGTGATTAAAGGCTCTTTTCCTGTTTCAAAAGTTTTAGTTTTCGAGGGTAATAGCTACGTATGTTGAAAAAATGAAGATATTAGACTATTTTATGATTGCACATGGTAAAGAATATGATTAAAGGCTCTTTTCCTATTTCAAAAGTTTTAGTTTTCGTGGGTAATAGCTACGTATGTTGAAAAAATGAAGATATTAGACAATTTTATGATCGCACATGGTAAAGAATGTGATTAAAGGCTCTTTTCCTATTTCAGAAGTTTTAGTTTTCGAGGGTAATAGCTACATATGTTGAAAAAATGAAGATATTAGACTATTTTATGATCACAAATGGTAAAGAATGTGATTAAAGGCTCTTTTCCTATGTCAAAAGTTTTAGTTTTCGAGGGTAATAGCTACATATGTTGAAAAAATGAAGATATTAGACAATTTTATGATCGCACATGGTAAAAAATGTGATTAAAGGCTCTTTTCCTATTTCAGAAGTTTTAGTTTTCGAGGGTAATAGCTACGTATGTTGAAAAAAATGAAGATATTAGACTATTTTATGATTGCAAATGGTAAAGAATGTGATTAAAGGCTCTTTTCCTATGTCAAAAGTTTTAGTTTTCGAGGGTAATAGTATGTTGAAAAAATGAAGATATTAGACAATTTTATGATCACACATGGTAAAAATTGTGATTAAAGGCTCTTTTCCTATTTCAGAAGTTTTAGTTTTCGAGGGTAATAGCTACGTATGTTGAAAAAATGAAGATATTAGACTATTTTATGATTGCAAATGGTAAAGAATGTGATTAAAGGCTCTTTTCCTATGTCAAAAGTTTTAGTTTTCGAGGGTAATAGCTACGTATGTTGAAAAAATGAAGATATTAGACTATTTTATGATTGCACATGGTAAAGAATGTGATTAAAGGCTCTTTTCCTATGTCAAAAGTTTTAGTTTTCGAGGGTAACAGCTACGTATGTTGAAAAAATGAAGATATTAGACAATTTTATGATTGCAAATGGTAAAGAATGTGATTAAAGGCTCTTTTCCTATTTCAAAAGTTTTAGTTTTCAAGGGTAATAGCTACGTATGTTGAAAAAAGAAGATATTAGACAATTTTATGATTGCACAGGGTAAAGAATGTGATTAAAGGCTCTTTTCCTATTTCAAAAGTTATAGCTTTCGAGGGTAATAGCTACGTATGTTGAAAAAATAAAGATATTAGACTATTTTATGATTGCAAATGGTAAAGAATGTGATTAAAGGCTCTTTTCCTATTTCAAAAGTTTTAGTTTTCGGGGGTAATAGCTACGTATGTTGAAAAAATGAAGATATTAGACTATTTTATGATTGCAAATGGTAAAGAATGTGATTAAAGGCTCTTTTCCTATTTCAAAAGTTTTAGTTTTCGAGGGTAATAGCTACGTATGTTGAAAAAATGAAGATATTAGACTATTTTATGATTGCAAATGGTAAAGAATGTGATTAAAGGCTCTTTTCCTATGTCAAAATTTTAGTTTTCGAGGGTAATAGCTACGTATCTTGAAAAAATGAAGATATTAGACTATTTTATGATTGCACATGGTAAATAATCTGATTAAAGGCTCTTTTCCTATTTCAAAAGTTTTAGTTTTCAAGGGTAATAGCTACGCATGTTGAAAAAAGAAGATATTAGACAATTTTATGATTGCACATGGTAAAGAATGTGATTAAAGGCTCTTTGCCTATTTCAAAAGTTTTAGCTTTCGAGGGTAATAGCTACGTATGTTGAAAAAATAAAGATATTAGACTATTTTATTATTGCAAATGGTAAAGAATGTGATTAAAGGCTCTTTTCCTATTTCAAAAGTTTTAGTTTTCGGGGTAATAGCTACGTATGTTGAAAAAATGAAGATATTAGACTATTTTATGATTGCAAATGGTAAAGAATGTGATTAAAGGCTCTTTTCCTATTTCAAAAGTTTTAGCTTTCGAGGGTAATAGCTACGTATGTTGAAAAAATGAAGATATTAGACTATTTTATGATTGCAAATGGTAAAGAAGGTGATTAAAGGCTCTTTTCCTATTTCAAAAGTTTTAGTTTTCGAGGGTAATAGCTACGTATGTTGAAAAAATGAAGAATTAAGACTATTTTATGATTGCAAATGGTAAAGAATGTGATTAAAGGCTCTTTTCCGGTTTCAAAAGTTTTAGTTTTCGAGGATAATAGCTACGTATGTTGAAAAAATGAAGATATTAGACTATTTTATGATTGCACATGGTAAAGAATGTGATTAAAGGCTCTTTTCCTATTTCAAAAGTTTTAGTTTTCGAGGGTAATAGCTACGTATGTTGAAAAAATGAAGATATTAGACAATTTTATGATCGCACATGGTAAAGAATGTGATTAAAGGCTCTTTTCCTATTTCAGAAGTTTTAGTTTTCGAGGGTAATAGCTACATATGTTGAAAAAATTAAGATATCAGACTATTTTATGATTACAAATGGTAAAGAATGTGATTAAAGGCTCTTTTCCTATGTCAAAAGTTTTAGTTTTCGAGGGTAATAGCTACGTATGTTGAAAAAATGAAGATATTAGACAATTTTATGATCGCACATGGTAAAAAATGTGATTAAAGGCTCTTTTCCTATTTCAGAAGTTTTAGTTTTCGAGGGTAATAGCTACGTATGTTGAAAAAATGAAGATATTAGACTATTTTATGATTGCAAATGGTAAAGAATGTGATTAAAGGCTCTTTTCCTATGTCAAAAGTTTTAGTTTTCGAGGGTAATAGCTACGTATGTTGAAAAAAGGAAGATATTAGACTATTTTATGATTGCACATGGTAAAGAATGTGATTAAAGGCTCTTTTCCTATGTCAAAAGTTTTAGTTTTCGAGGGTAATAGCTACGTATGTTGAAAAAATGAAGATATTAGACAATTTTATGATCGCACATGGTAAAAAATGTGATTAAAGGCTCTTTTCCTATTTCAGAAGTTTTAGTTTTCGAGGGTAATAGCTACGTATGTTGAAAAAATGAAGATATTAGACTATTTTATGATTGCAAATGGTAAAGAATGTGATTAAAGGCTCTTTTCCTATGTCAAAAGTTTTAGTTTTCGGGGGTAATAGCTACGTATGTTAAAAAAATGAAGATATTAGACTATTTTATGATTGCACATGGTAAAGAATGTGATTAAAGGCTCTTTTCCTATGTCAAAAGTTATAGTTTTCGAGGGTAACAGCTACGTATGTTGAAAAAATGAAGATATTAGACAATTTTATGAACGCACATGGTAAAAAATGTGATTAAAGGCTCTTTTCCTATTTCAGAAGTTTTAGTTTTCGAGGGTAATAGCTACGTATGTTGAAAAAATGAAGATATTAGACAATTTTATGATTGCACATGGTAAAGAATGTGATTAAAGGCTCTTTTTCTATTTCAAAAGTTTTAGTTTTCGAGGGTAATAGCTACGTATGTTGAAAAAATGAAGATATTAGACTATTTTATGATTGCACATGGTAAAGAATGTGATTAAAGGCTCTTTTCCTATTTCAAAAGTTTTAGTTTTCGAGGATAATAGCTACGTATGTGGAAAAAATGAAGATATTAGACTATTTTATGATTGCACATGGTAAAGAATGTGATTAAAGGCTCTTTTCCTATGTCAAAAGTTTTAGTTTTCGAGGGTAATAGCTACGTATGTTGAAAAAATGAAGATATTAGACAATTTTATGATTGCACATGGTAAAGAATGTGATTAAAGGCTCTTTTCCTATTTCAGAAGTTTTAGTTTTTGAGGGTAATAGCTACGTATGTTGAAAAAATGAAGATATTAGACAATTTTATGATTGCACATGGTAAAGAATGTGATTAAAGGCTCTTTTTCTATTTCAAAAGTTTTAGTTTTCGAGGGTAATAGCTACGTATGTTGAAAAAATGAAGATATTAGACTATTTTATGATTGCACATGGTAAAGAATGTGATTAAAGGCTCTTTTCCTTTTTCAAAAGTTTTAGTTTTCGAGGGTAATAGCTACGTATTTTGAAAAATGAAGATATTAGACAATTTTATGATTGCACATGGTAAAGAATGTGATTAAAGGCTCTTTTTCTATTTCAAAAGTTTTAGTTTTCGAGGATAATAGCTACGTATGTTGAAAAAATGAAGATATTAGACAATTTTATGATTGCACTTGGTAAAGAATGTGATTAAAGGCTCTTTTTCTATTTCAAAAGTTTTAGTTTTCGAGGGTAATAGCTACGTATGTTGAAAAAATGAAGATATTAGACAATTTTATGATTGCACTTGGTAAAGAATGTGATTAAAGGCTCTTTTTCTATTTCAAAAGTTTTAGTTTTCGAGGGTAATAGCTACGTATGTTGAAAAAATGAAGATATTAGACTATTTTATGATTGCACATGGTAAAGAATGTGATTAAAGGCTCTTTTCCTATGTCAAAAGTTTTAGTTTTCGAGGGTAATAGCTACGTATGTAGAAAAAATGAAGATATTAGACTATTTTATGATTGCACATGGTAAAGAATGTGATTAAAGGCTCTTTTCCTATGTCAAAAGTTTTAGTTTTCGAGGGTAATAGCTACGTATGTTGAAAAAATGAAGATATTAGACAATTTTATGATCGCACATGGTAAAAAATGTGATTAAAGGCTCTTTTCCTATTTCAGATGTTTTAGTTTTCGAGGGTAATAGCTACGTATGTTGAAAAAATGAAGATATTAGACTATTTTATGATTGCAAATGGTAAAGAATGTGATTAAAGGCTCTTTTCCTATGTCAAAAGTTTTAGTTTTCGAGGGTAATAGCTACGTATGTTGAAAAAATGAAGATATTAGACTATTTTATGATTGCACATGGTAAAGAATGTGATTAAAGGCTCTTTTCCTATGTCAAAAGTTTTAGTTTTCGAGGGTAATAGCTACGTATGTTGAAAAAATGAAGATATTAGACAATTTTATGATCGCACATGGTAAAAAATGTGATTAAAGGCTCTTTTCCAATTTCAGAAGTTTTAGTTTTCGAGGGTAATAGCTACGTATGTTGAAAAATGAAGATATTAGACAATTTTATGATTGCACATGGTAAAGAATGTGATTAAAGGCTCTTTTTCTATTTCAAAAGTTTTAGTTTTCGAGGGTAATAGCTACGTATGTTGAAAAAATGAAGATATTAGACTATTTTATGATTGCACATGGTAAAGAATGTGATTAAAGGCTCTTTTTCTATTTCAAAAGTTTTAGTTTTCGAGGGTAATAGCTACGTATGTTGAAAAAATGAAGATATTAGACTATTTTATGATTGCACATGGTAAAGAATGTGATTAAAGGCTCTTTTCCTATGTCAAAAGTTTTAGTTTTCGAGGGTAATAGCTACGTATGTTCAAAAAATGAAGATATTAGACTATTTTATGATTGCAAATGGTAAAGAATGTGATTAAAGGCTCTTTTCCTATGTCTAAAGTTTTAGTTTTCGAGGGTAATAGCTACGTATGTTGAAAAAATGAAGATATTAGACTATTTTATGATTACAAATGGCAAAGAATGTGATTAAAGGCTCTTTTCCTATTTCAAAAGTTTTAGTTTTCGAGGGTAATAGCTTTGTCTGTGGAAAAAATTAAGATATTAGACAATTTTATGATTGCACATGGTAAAGAATGTGATTAAAGGCTCTTTTTCTATTTCAAAAGTTTTAGTTTTCGAGAGTAATAGCTGCGTATGTTGAAAAAATGAAGATATTAGACTATTTTATGATTGCAAATGGTAAAGAATGTGATTAAAGGCTCTTTTCCTATGTCAAACGTTTTAGTTTTCGAGGGTAATAGCTACATATGTTGAAAAAATGAAGATATTAGACTATTTTATGATTGCAAATGGTAAAGAATGTGATTAAAGGCTCTTTTCCTATTTCAAAAGTTTTAGTTTTCGAGGGTAATAGCTACGTATGTTGAAAAAATGAAGATATTGGACTATTTTATGATTGCAAATGGTAAAGAATGTGATTAAACACTCTTTTCCTATGTCAAAATTTTAGTTTTCGAGGGTAATAGCTACGTTTGTTGAAAAAATGAAGATATTAGACTATTTTATGATTGCACATGGTAAATAATGTGATTAAAGGCTCTTTTCCTATTTCAAAGTTTTAGTTTTCGAGGGTAATAGCTACGTATGTTGAAAAAATGAAGATATTAGACTATTTTATGATTGCAAATGGTAAAGAATGTGATTAAAGGCTCTTTTCCTATTTCAAAAGTTTTATTTTTCAAGGGTAATAGCTACGTATGTTGAAAAAAAGAAGATATTAGACAATTTTATGATTGCACATGGTAAAGAATGTGATTAAAGGCTCTTTTCCTATTTCAAAAGTTTTAGTTTTTGGGGGTAATAGCTACGTATGTTGAAAAAATGAAGATATTAGACTATTTTATGATTGCAAATGGTAAAGAATGTGATTAAAGGCTCTTTTCCTATTTCAAAAGTTTTAGTTTTCGAGGGTAATAGCTACGTATTTGAAAAAATGAAGATATTAGACTATTTTATGATCGCAAATGGTAAAGAATGTGATTAAAGGCTCTTTTCCTATTTCAAAAGTTTTAGTTTTGAAGGATAATAGCTACGTATGTTGAAAAAAGAAGATATTAGACAATTTTATGATTGCACATGGTAAAGAATGTGATTAAAGGCTCTTTTCCTATTTCAAAAGTTTTAGTTTTTGGGGGGTAATAGCTACGTATGTTGAAAAAATGAAGATATTAGACTATTTTATGATTGCAAATGGTAAAGAATGTGATTAAAGGCTCTTTTCCTATTTCAAAAGTTTTAGTTTTCGAGGGTAATAGCTACGTATGTTGAAAAAATGAAGATATTAGACTATTTTATGATTGCAAATGGTAAAGAAGGTGATTAAAGGCTCTTTTCCTATTTCAAAAGTTTTAGTTTTCGAGGGTAAATAGCTACGTATGTTGAAAAAATGAAGATATTAGACTATTTTATGATTGCAAATGGCAAAGAATGTGATTAAAGGCTCTTTTCCTATTTCAAAAGTTGTAGTTTTCGAGGGTAATAGCTTTGTCTGTGGAAAAAAATGAAGATATTAGACAATTTTATGATTGCACATGGTAAAGAATGTGATTAAAGGCTATTTTCCTATTTCAAAAGTTTTAGTTTTCGAGGGTAATAGCTACGCTTGTTGAAAAAATGAAGATATTAGACTATTTTATGATTGCAAATGGTAAAGAATGTGATTAAAGGCTCTTTTCCTATGTCGAAAGTTTTAGTTTTCGAGGGTAATAGCTACGTATGTTGAAAAAATGAAGATATTAGACTATTTTATGATTGCAAATGGTAAAGAATGTGATTAAAGGCTCTTTTCCTATTTCAAAAGTTTTAGTTTTCGAGGGTAATAGCTACGTATGTTGAAAAAATGAAGATATTAGACTATTTTATGATTGCAAATGGTAAAGAATGGGTTTAAAGGCTCTTTTCCTATGTCAAAAGTTTTAGTTTTCGAGGGTAATAGCTACGTATGTTGAAAAAATGAAGATATTAGACTATTTTATGATTGCACATGGTAAAGAATGTGATTAAAGGCTCTTTTCCTATTTCAAAAGTTTTAGTTTACGAGGGTAATAGCTACGTATGTTGAAAAAATGAAGATATTAGACTATTTTATGATTGCAAATGGTAAAGAATGTGATTAAAGGCTCTTTTCCTATTTCAAAAGTTTTAGTTTCCGAGGGTAATAGCTACGTATGTTGAAAAAATGAAGATATTAGACTATTTTATAATTGCAAATGGTAAATAATGTGATTAAAGGCTCTTTTCCTATGTCAAAAGTTTTAGTTTTCGAGGGTAATAGCTACGTATGTTGAAAAAATGAAGATATTAGACTATTTTATGATTGCACATGGTAAAGAATGTGATTAAAGGCTCTTTTCCTATTTCAAAAGTTTTATTTTTCGAGGGTAATAGCTACGTATGTTGAAAAAATGAAGATATTAGACTATTTTATGATTGCAAATGGTAAAAAATGTGATTAAAGGCTCTTTTCCTATGTCAAAAGTTTTAGTTTTCGAGGGTAATAGCTACGTAAGTTGAAAAAATGAAGATATTAGACTATTTTATGATTGCACATGGTAAAGAATGTGATTAAAGGCTCTTTTCCTATTTCAAAAGTTTTAGTTTTCGAGGGGTAATAGCTACGTATGTTGAAAAAATGAAGATATTAGACTATTTTATGATTGCAAATGGTAAAAAATGTGATTAAAGGCTCTTTTCCTATTTCAAAAGTTTTAGTTTTCGAGGGTAATAGCTACTTATGTTGAAAAAATGAAGATATTAGACTATTTTATGATTGCAAATGGTAAAGAATGTGATTAAGGCTTTTTTCCTATGTCAAACGTTTTAGTTTTCGAGGGTAATAGCTACGTATGTTGAAAAAATGAAGATATTAGACTATTTTATGATTGCAAATGGTAAAGAATGTGATTAAAGGCTCTTTTCCTATTTCAAAAGTTTTAGTTTTCGAGGGTAATAGCTACGTATGTTGAAAAAATGAAGATATTAGACTATTTTATGATTGCAAATGGTAAAGAATGTGATTAAAGGCTCTTTTCCTATGTCAAAATTTTAGTTTTCGAGTATAATAGCTACGTATGTTGAAAAAATGAAGATATTAGACTATTTTATGATTGCACATGGTAAATAATGTGATTAAAGGCTCTTTTCCTATTTCAAAAGTTTTAGTTTTCGAGGGTAATAGCTACGTATGTTGAAAAAATAAAGATATTAGACTATTTTATGATTGCAAATGGTAAAGAATGTGATTAAAGGCTCTTTTCCTATTTCAAAAGTTTTAGTTTTCGAGGGTAATAGCTACGTATGTTGAAAAAATGAAGATATTGGACTATTTTATGATTGCAAATGGTAAAGAATGTGATTAAACACTCTTTTCCTATGTCAAAATTTAGTTTTCGAGGGTAATAGCTACGTTTGTTGAAAAAATGAAGATATTAGACTATTTTATGATTGCACATGGTAAATAATGTGATTAAAGGCTCTTTTCCTATTTCAAAAGTTTTAGTTTTCGAGGGTAATAGCTACGTATGTTGAAAAAATGAAGATATTAGACTATTTTATGATTGCAAATGGTAAAGAATGTGATTAAAGGCTCTTTTCCTATTTCAAAAGTTTTAGTTTTCAAGGGTAATAGCTACGTATGTTGAAAAAAGAAGATATTAGACAATTTTATGATTGCACATGGTAAAGAATGTGATTAAAGGCTCTTTTCCTATTTCAAAAGTTTTAGTTTTTGGGGGTAATAGCTACGTATGTTGAAAAAATGAAGATATTAGACTATTTTATGATTGCAAATGGTAAAGAATGTGATTAAAGGCTCTTTTCCTATTTCAAAAGTTTTAGTTTTCGAGGGTAATAGCTACGTATTTTGAAAAAATGAAGATATTAGACTATTTTATGATTGCAAATGGTAAAGAATGTGATTAAAGGCTCTTTTCCTATTTCAAAAGTTTTAGTTTTCAAGGGTAATAGCTACGTATGTTGAAAAAAGAAGATATTAGACAATTTTATGATTGCACATGGTAAAGAATGTGATTAAAGGCTCTTTTCCTATTTCAAAAGTTTTAGTTTTTGGGGGGTAATAGCTACGTATGTTGAAAAAATGAAGATATTAGACTATTTTATGATTGCAAATGGTAAAGAATGTGATTAAAGGCTCTTTTCCTATTTCAAAAGTTTTAGTTTTCGAGGGTAATAGCTACGTATGTTGAAAAAATGAAGATATTAGACTATTTTATGATTGCAAATGGTAAAGAAGGTGATTAAAGGCTCTTTTCCTATTTCAAAAGTTTTAGTTTTCGAGGGTAATAGCTACGTATGTTGAAAAAAATGAAGATATTAGACTATTTTATGATTGCAAATGGTAAAGAATGTGATTAAAGGCTCTTTTCGTGTTTCAAAAGTTTTAGTTTTCGAGGGTAATAGCTACGTATGTTGAAAAAATGAAGATATTAGACTATTTTATGATTGCAAATGGCAAAGAATGTGATTAAAGGCTCTTTTCCTATTTCAAAAGTTGTAGTTTTCGAGGGTAATAGCTTTGTCTGTGGAAAAAATGAAGATATTAGACAATTTTATGATTGCACATGGTAAAGAATGTGATTATAAGGCTATTTTCCTATTTCAAAAGTTTTAGTTTTCGAGGGTAATAGCTACGCTTGTTGAAAAAATGAAGATATTAGACTATTTTATGATTGCAAATGGTAAAGAATGTGATTAAAGGCTCTTTTCCTATGTCGAAAGTTTTAGTTTTCGAGGGTAATAGCTACGTATGTTGAAAAAATGAAGATATTAGACTATTTTATGATTGCAAATGGTAAAGAATGTGATTAAAGGCTCTTTTCCTATTTCAAAAGTTTTAGTTTTCGAGGGTAATAGCTACGTATGTTGAAAAAATGAAGATATTAGACTATTTTATGATTGCAAATGGTAAAGAATGGGGTTAAAGGCTCTTTTCCTATGTCAAAAGTTTTAGTTTTCGAGGGTAATAGCTACGTATGTTGAAAAAATGAAGATATTAGACTATTTTATGATTGCACATGGTAAAGAATGTGATTAAAGGCTCTTTTCCTATTTCAAAAGTTTTAGTTTACGAGGGTAATAGCTACGTATGTTGAAAAAATGAAGATATTAGACTATTTTATGATTGCAAATGGTAAAGAATGTGATTAAAGGCTCTTTTCCTATTTCAAAAGTTTTAGTTTCCGAGGGTAATAGCTACGTATGTTGAAAAATGAAGATATTAGACTATTTTATAATTGCAAATGGTAAATAATGTGATTAAAGGCTCTTTTCCTATGTCAAAAGTTTTAGTTTTCGAGGGTAATAGCTACGTATGTTGAAAAAATGAAGATATTAGACTATTTTATGATTGCACATGGTAAAGAATGTGATTAAAGGCTCTTTTCCTATTTCAAAAGTTTTATTTTTCGAGGGTAATAGCTACGTATGTTGAAAAAATGAAGATATTAGACTATTTTATGATTGCAAATGGTAAAAAATGTGATTAAAGGCTCTTTTCCTATGTCAAAAGTTTTAGTTTTCGAGGGTAATAGCTACGTAAGTTGAAAAAATGAAGATATTAGACTATTTTATGATTGCACATGGTAAAGAATGTGATTAAAGGCTCTTTTCCTATTTCAAAAGTTTTAGTTTTCGAGGGTAATAGCTACGTATGTTGAAAAAATGAAGATATTAGACTATTTTATGATTGCAAATGGTAAAAAATGTGATTAAAGGCTCTTTTCCTATTTCAAAAGTTTTAGTTTTCGAGGGTAATAGCTACTTATGTTGAAAAAATGAAGATATTAGACTATTTTATGATTGCAAATGGTAAAGAATGTGATTAAAGGCTTTTTTCCTATGTCAAACGTTTTAGTTTTCGAGGGTAATAGCTACGTATGTTGAAAAAATGAAGATATTAGACTATTTTATGATTGCAAATGGTAAAGAATGTGATTAAAGGCTCTTTTCCTATTTCAAAAGTTTTAGTTTTCGAGGGTAATAGCTACGTATGTTGAAAAAATGAAGATATTAGACTATTTTATGATTGCAAATGGTAAAGAATGTGATTAAAGGCTCTTTTCCTATGTCAAAATTTTAGTTTTCGAGTATAATAGCTACGTATGTTGAAAAAATGAAGATATTAGACTATTTTATGATTGCACATGGTAAATAATGTGATTAAAGGCTCTTTTCCTATTTCAAAAGTTTTAGTTTTCGAGGGTAATAGCTACGTATGTTGAAAAAATAAAGATATTAGACTATTTTATGATTGCAAATGGTAAATAATGTGATTAAAGGCTCTTTTCCTATTTCAAAAGTTTAGTTTTCAAGGGTAATAGCTACGTATGTTGAAAAAGAAGATATTAGACAATTTTATGATTGCACATGGTAAAGAATGTGATTAAAGGCTCTTTTCCTATTTCAAAAGTTTTAGTTTTTGGGGGTAATAGCTAGGTCTGTGAAAAAATGAAGATATTAGACCATTTATGATTGCACATGGTAAAGAATGTGATTAAAGGCTCTTTTCCTATGTCAAAAGTTTTAGTTTTTGAGGGCAATAGCTTTGTCTGTTGGAAAAATGAAGATATTAGACAACTTTATGATTGCACATGGTAAAGAATGTGATTAAAGGCTCTTTTCCTATTTCAAAAGTTTTAGTTTTCGAGGGTAATAGCTACGTATGTTGAAAAAATGAAGATATTAGACTATTTTATGATTGTAAATGGTAAAGAATGTGATTAAAGGCTCTTTTCCTATTTCAAAAGTTTTAGTTTTCGAGGGTAATAGCTTTGTCTGTGGAAAAAATGAAGATATTAGACAATTTTATGATTGCACATGGTAAAGAATGTGTTTAAAGGCTCTTTTCCTATTTCAAAAGTTTTAGTTTTTGAGGGTAATAGCTACGTATGTTAAAAAATGAAGATATTAGACTATTTTATGATTGCAAATGGTAAAGAGTGTGATTAAAGGCTCTTTTCCTATTTCAAAAGTTTTAGTTTTCGAGGGGTATAGCTACGTATGTTGAAAAAATGAAGATATTAGACTATTTTATGATTGCAAATGGTAAAGAATGTGATTAAAGGCTCTTTTCCTATGTCAAAAGTTTTAGTTTTCGAGGGTAATAGCTACGTATGTTGAAAAAAATGAAGATATTAGACTATTTTATGATTGCAAATGGTAAAGAATGTGATTAAAGGCTCTTTTCCTATTTCAAAAGTTTTAGTTTTCGAGGGTAATAGCTTTGTCTGTGGAAAAAATGAAGATATTAGACTATTTTATGATTGCAAATGGTAAAGAATGTGATTAAAAGCTCTTTTCCTATTTCAAAAGTTTTAGTTTTCGAGGGTAATAGCTAGGTCTGTGAAAAAAATGAAGATATTATACTATTTTATGATTGCAAATGGTAAAGAATGTGATTAAAGGCTCTTTTCCTATTTCAAAAGTTTTAGTTTTCGAGGGTAATAGCTAGGTCTGTGAAAAAAATGAAGATATTATACTATTTAATGATTGCAAATGGTAAAGAATGTGATTAAAGGCTCTTTTCCTATTTCAAAAGTTTTAGTTTTCGAGGGTAACAGCTAGGTCTGTGAAAAAATGAAGATATTAGACTATTTTATGATTGCAAATGGTAAAGAATGTGATTAAAGGCTCTTTTCCTATTTCAAAAGTTTTAGTTTTCGAGGGTAATAGCTTTGTCTGTGGAAAAAATGAAGATATTAGACTATTTTATGATTGCAAATGGTAAAGAATGTGATTAAAAGCTCTTTTCCTATTTCAAAAGTTTTAGTTTTCGAGGGTAATAGCTACGTATGTTGAAAAAATGAAGATATTCGACTATTTTATGATTGCACATGGTAAAGAATGTGATTAAAGGCTCTTTTCCTATTTCAAAAGTTTTAGTTTTCGAGGGAAATAGCTACGTATGTTGAAAAAATGAAGATATTAGACTATTTTATGATTGCAAATGGTAAAGAATGTGATTAAAGGCTCTTTTCCTATGTCAAAAGTTTTAGTTTTCGAGGGTAATAGCTACGTATGTTGAAAAAAATGAAGATATTAGACTATTTTATGATTGCAAATGGTAAAGAATGTGATTAAAGGCT
>NW_027064670.1:0-25030 GCF_032884065.1 Artemia franciscana
TTTTATGATTGCAATGGTAAAGAATGTGATTAAAGGCTCTTTTCCTATGTCAAAAGTTTTAGTTTTCGAGGGTAATAGCTACGTATGTTGAAAAAATGAAGATATTAGACTATTTTATGATTGCAAATGGTAAAGAATGTGATTAAAGGCTCTTTTCCTATTTCAAAAGTTTTAGTTTTCGAGGGTAATAGCTACGTATGTTGAAAAAATGAAGATATTAGACTATTTTATGATTGCAAATGGTAAAGAATGTGATTAAAGGCTCTTTTCCTATTTCAAAAGTTTTAGTTTTCGAGGGTAATAGCTACGTATGTTGAAAAAATGAAGATATTAGACTATTTTATGATTGCAAATGGTAAAGAATGTGATTAAAGGCTCTTTTCCTATTTCAAAAGTTTTAGTTTTCGAGGGTAATAGCTACGTATGTTGAAAAAATGAAGATATTAGACTATTTTATGATTGCAAATGGTAAAGAATGTGATTAAAGGCTCTTTTCCTATTTCAAAAGTTTTAGTTTTCGAGGGTAATAGCTACGTATGTTGAAAAAATGAAGATATTAGACTATTTTATGATTGCAAATGGTAAAGAATGTGATTAAAGGCTCTTTTCCTATGTCAAAAGTTTTAGTTTTCGAGGGTAATAGCTACGTATGTTGAAAAAATGAAGATATTAGACTATTTTATGATTGCAAATGGTAAAGAATGTGATTAAAGGCTCTTTTCCTATGTCAAAAGTTTTAGTTTTCGAGGGTAATAGCTACGTATGTTGAAAAAATGAAGATATTAGACTATTTTATGATTGCACATGGTAAAGAATGTGATTAAAGGCTCTTTTCCTATTTCAAAAGTTTTAGTTTTCGAGGGTAATAGCTACGTATGTTGAAAAAATGAAGATATTAGACTATTTTATGATTGCACATGGTAAAGAATGTGATTAAAGGCTCTTTTCCTATTTCAAAAGTTTTAGTTTTCGAGGGTAATAGCTACGTATGTTGAAAAAATGAAGATATTAGACTATTTTATGATTGCACAAATGGTAAAGAATGTGATTAAAGGCTCTTTTCCTATTTCAAAAGTTTTAGTTTTCGAGGGTAATAGCTACGTATGTTGAAAAAATGAAGATATTAGACTATTTTATGATTGCAAATGGTAAAGAATGTGATTAAAGGCTCTTTTCCTATTTCAAAAGTTTTAGTTTTCGAGGGTAATAGCTACGTATGTTGAAAAAATGAAGATATTAGACTATTTTATGATTGCAAATGGTAAAGAATGTGATTAAAGGCTCTTTTCCTATGTCAAAAGTTTTAGTTTTCGAGGGTAATAGCTACGTATGTTGAAAAAATGAAGATATTAGACTATTTTATGATTGCAAATGGTAAAGAATGTGATTAAAGGCTCTTTTCCTATTTCAAAAGTTTTAGTTTTCGAGGGTAATAGCTACGTATGTTGAAAAAATGAAGATATTAGACTATTTTATGATTGCACATGGTAAAGAATGTGATTAAAGGCTCTTTTCCTATTTCAAAAGTTTTAGTTTTCGAGGGTAATAGCTACGTATGTTGAAAAAATGAAGATATTAGACTATTTTATGATTGCAAATGGTAAAGAATGTGATTAAAGGCTCTTTTCCTATGTCAAAAGTTTTAGTTTTCGAGGGTAATAGCTACGTATGTTGAAAAAATGAAGATATTAGACTATTTTATGATTGCAAATGGTAAAGAATGTGATTAAAGGCTCTTTTCCTATGTCAAAAGTTTTAGTTTTCGAGGGTAATAGCTACGTATGTTGAAAAAATGAAGATATTAGACTATTTTATGATTGCAAATGGTAAAGAATGTGATTAAAGGCTCTTTTCCTATTTCAAAAGTTTTAGTTTTCGAGGGTAATAGCTACGTATGTTGAAAAAATGAAGATATTAGACTATTTTATGATTGCAAATGGTAAAGAATGTGATTAAAGGCTCTTTTCCTATTTCAAAAGTTTTAGTTTTCGAGGGTAATAGCTACGTATGTTGAAAAAATGAAGATATTAGACTATTTTATGATTGCAAATGGTAAAGAATGTGATTAAAGGCTCTTTTCCTATGTCAAAAGTTTTAGTTTTCGAGGGTAATAGCTACGTATGTTGAAAAAATGAAGATATTAGACTATTTTATGATTGCAAATGGTAAAGAATGTGATTAAAGGCTCTTTTCCTATTTCAAAAGTTTTAGTTTTCGAGGGTAATAGCTACGTATGTTGAAAAAATGAAGATATTAGACTATTTTATGATTGCACATGGTAAAGAATGTGATTAAAGGCTCTTTTCCTATTCAAAAGTTTTAGTTTTCGAGGGTAATAGCTACGTATGTTGAAAAAATGAAGATATTAGACTATTTTATGATTGCACATGGTAAAGAATGTGATTAAAGGCTCTTTTCCTATTTCAAAAGTTTTAGTTTTCGAGGGTAATAGCTACGTATGTTGAAAAAATGAAGATATTAGACTATTTTATGATTGCAAATGGTAAAGAATGTGATTAAAGGCTCTTTTCCTATTTCAAAAGTTTTAGTTTTCGAGGGTAATAGCTACGTATGTTGAAAAAATGAAGATATTAGACTATTTTATGATTGCAAATGGTAAAGAATGTGATTAAAGGCTCTTTTCCTATTTCAAAAGTTTTAGTTTTCGAGGGTAATAGCTACGTATGTTGAAAAAATGAAGATATTAGACTATTTTATGATTGCAAATGGTAAAGAATGTGATTAAAGGCTCTTTTCCTATTTCAAAAGTTTTAGTTTTCGAGGGTAATAGCTACGTATGTTGAAAAAATGAAGATATTAGACTATTTTATGATTGCAAATGGTAAAGAATGTGATTAAAGGCTCTTTTCCTATTTCAAAAGTTTTAGTTTTCGAGGGTAATAGCTACGTATGTTGAAAAAATGAAGATATTAGACTATTTTATGATTGCAAATGGTAAAGAATGTGATTAAAGGCTCTTTTCCTATTCAAAAGTTTTAGTTTTCGAGGGTAATAGCTACGTATGTTGAAAAAATGAAGATATTAGACTATTTTATGATTGCAAATGGTAAAGAATGTGATTAAAGGCTCTTTTCCTATTTCAAAAGTTTTAGTTTTCGAGGGTAATAGCTACGTATGTTGAAAAAATGAAGATATTAGACTATTTTATGATTGCAAATGGTAAAGAATGTGATTAAAGGCTCTTTTCCTATTTCAAAAGTTTTAGTTTTCGAGGGTAATAGCTACGTATGTTGAAAAAATGAAGATATTAGACTATTTTATGATTGCACAAATGGTAAAGAATGTGATTAAAGGCTCTTTTCCTATGTCAAAAGTTTTAGTTTTCGAGGGTAATAGCTACGTATGTTGAAAAAATGAAGATATTAGACTATTTTATGATTGCACATGGTAAAGAATGTGATTAAAGGCTCTTTTCCTATGTCAAAAGTTTTAGTTTTCGAGGGTAATAGCTACGTATGTTGAAAAAATGAAGATATTAGACTATTTTATGATTGCAAATGGTAAAGAATGTGATTAAAGGCTCTTTTCCTATTCAAAAGTTTTAGTTTTCGAGGGTAATAGCTACGTATGTTGAAAAAATGAAGATATTAGACTATTTTATGATTGCACATGGTAAAGAATGTGATTAAAGGCTCTTTTCCTATGTCAAAAGTTTTAGTTTTCGAGGGTAATAGCTACGTATGTTGAAAAAATGAAGATATTAGACTATTTTATGATTGCACATGGTAAAGAATGTGATTAAAGGCTCTTTTCCTATTTCAAAAGTTTTAGTTTTCGAGGGTAATAGCTACGTATGTTGAAAAAATGAAGATATTAGACTATTTTATGATTGCAAATGGTAAAGAATGTGATTAAAGGCTCTTTTCCTATGTCAAAAGTTTTAGTTTTCGAGGGTAATAGCTACGTATGTTGAAAAAATGAAGATATTAGACTATTTTATGATTGCAAATGGTAAAGAATGTGATTAAAGGCTCTTTTCCTATTCAAAAGTTTTAGTTTTCGAGGGTAATAGCTACGTATGTTGAAAAAATGAAGATATTAGACTATTTTATGATTGCAAATGGTAAAGAATGTGATTAAAGGCTCTTTTCCTATTTCAAAAGTTTTAGTTTTCGAGGGTAATAGCTACGTATGTTGAAAAAATGAAGATATTAGACTATTTTATGATTGCAAATGGTAAAGAATGTGATTAAAGGCTCTTTTCCTATTTCAAAAGTTTTAGTTTTCGAGGGTAATAGCTACGTATGTTGAAAAAATGAAGATATTAGACTATTTTATGATTGCAAATGGTAAAGAATGTGATTAAAGGCTCTTTTCCTATTTCAAAAGTTTTAGTTTTCGAGGGTAATAGCTACGTATGTTGAAAAAATGAAGATATTAGACTATTTTATGATTGCAAATGGTAAAGAATGTGATTAAAGGCTCTTTTCCTATTTCAAAAGTTTTAGTTTTCGAGGGTAATAGCTACGTATGTTGAAAAAATGAAGATATTAGACTATTTTATGATTGCAAATGGTAAAGAATGTGATTAAAGGCTCTTTTCCTATTTCAAAAGTTTTAGTTTTCGAGGGTAATAGCTACGTATGTTGAAAAAATGAAGATATTAGACTATTTTATGATTGCAAATGGTAAAGAATGTGATTAAAGGCTCTTTTCCTATTCAAAAGTTTTAGTTTTCGAGGGTAATAGCTACGTATGTTGAAAAAATGAAGATATTAGACTATTTTATGATTGCACATGGTAAAGAATGTGATTAAAGGCTCTTTTCCTATTTCAAAAGTTTTAGTTTTCGAGGGTAATAGCTACGTATGTTGAAAAAATGAAGATATTAGACTATTTTATGATTGCAATGGTAAAGAATGTGATTAAAGGCTCTTTTCCTATTTCAAAAGTTTTAGTTTTCGAGGGTAATAGCTACGTATGTTGAAAAAATGAAGATATTAGACTATTTTATGATTGCACATGGTAAAGAATGTGATTAAAGGCTCTTTTCCTATTTCAAAAGTTTTAGTTTTCGAGGGTAATAGCTACGTATGTTGAAAAAATGAAGATATTAGACTATTTTATGATTGCAAATGGTAAAGAATGTGATTAAAGGCTCTTTTCCTATTTCAAAAGTTTTAGTTTTCGAGGGTAATAGCTACGTATGTTGAAAAAATGAAGATATTAGACTATTTTATGATTGCAAATGGTAAAGAATGTGATTAAAGGCTCTTTTCCTATTTCAAAAGTTTTAGTTTTCGAGGGTAATAGCTACGTATGTTGAAAAAATGAAGATATTAGACTATTTTATGATTGCAAATGGTAAAGAATGTGATTAAAGGCTCTTTTCCTATTCAAAAGTTTTAGTTTTCGAGGGTAATAGCTACGTATGTTGAAAAAATGAAGATATTAGACTATTTTATGATTGCAAATGGTAAAGAATGTGATTAAAGGCTCTTTTCCTATTTCAAAAGTTTTAGTTTTCGAGGGTAAGAGCTACGTATGTTGAAAAAATGAAGATATTAGACTATTTTATGATTGCACATGGTAAAGAATGTGATTAAAGGCTCTTTTCCTATGTCAAAAGTTTTAGTTTTCGAGGGTAATAGCTACGTATGTTGAAAAAATGAAGATATTAGACTATTTTATGATTGCACATGGTAAAGAATGTGATTAAAGGCTCTTTTCCTATTTCAAAAGTTTTAGTTTCGAGGGTAATAGCTACGTATGTTGAAAAAATGAAGATATTAGACTATTTTATGATTGCAAATGGTAAAGAATGTGATTAAAGGCTCAATTCCTATTTCAGAAGTTTTAGTTTTCGAGGGTAATAGCTAAGTATGTTGAAAAAATGAAGATATCGACTATTTTATGATTGCAAATGGTAAAGAATGTGATTAAAGGCTCTTTTCCTATTTCAAAATTTTAGTTTTCGAGGGTAATAGCTACGTATGTTGAAAAAATGAAGATATTAGACTATTTTATGATTGCAAATGGTAAAGAATGTGATTAAAGGCTCTTTTCCTATGTCAAAAGTTTTAGTTTTCGAGGGTAATAGCTACGTATGTTGAAAAAATGAAGATATTAGACTATTTTATGATTGCAAATGGTAAAGAATCTGATTAAAGGCTCTTTTCCTATTTCAAAAGTTTTAGTTTTCGAGGGTAAGAGCTTTGTCTGTGGAAAAAATGAAGATATTAGACAATTTTATGATTGCACATGGTAAAGAATGTGATTAAAGGCTCTTTTCCTATTTCAAAAGTTTTAATTTTCGAGGGTAATAGCTTTGTCTGTGGAAAAAATGAAGATATTAGACAATTTTATGATTGCACATGGTAAAGAATATGATTAAAGGCTCTTTTCATATTTTGAAAGTTTTAGTTTTCGAGGGTAAGAGCTTTGTCTGTGGAAAAAATGAAGATATTAGACTATTTTATGATTTTACATGGTAAAGAATGTGATTAAAGGCTCTTTTCCTATGTCAAAACTTTTAGTTTTCGAGGTAATAGCTACGTATGTTGAAAAAATGAAGATATTAGACTATTTTATGATTGCACATGGTAAAGAATGTGATTAAAGGCTCTTTTCCTATTTCAAAAGTTTTAGTTTTCGGGGTACTAGCTATGTATGTTGAAAAAATGAAGATATTAGACTATTTTATGATTGCAAATGGTAAAGAATGTGATTAAAGGCTCTTTTCCTATTTCAAAAGTTTTAGTTTTCGAGGGTAATAGCTACGTATGTTGAAAAAATGAAGATATTAGACTATTTTATGATTGCAAATGGTAAAGAATGTGATTAAAGGCTCTTTTCCTATTTCAAAAGTTTTAGTTTTCGAGGGTAATAGCTACGTATGTTGAAAAAATGAAGATATTAGACTATTTTATGATTGCAAATGGTAAAGAATGTGATTAAAGGCTCTTTTCCTATGTCAAAAGTTTTAGTTTTCGAGGGTAATAGCTACGTATGTTGAAAAAATGAAGATATTAGACTATTTTATGATTGCAAATGGTAAAGAATGTGATTAAAGGCTCTTTTCCTATTTCAAAAGTTTTAGTTTTCGAGGGTAAGAGCTTTGTCTGTGGAAAAAATGAAGATATTAGACAATTTTATGATTGCACATGGTAAAGAATGTGATTAAAGGCTCTTTTCCTATTTCAAAAGTTTTAGTTTTCGAGGGTAATAGCTTTGTCTGTGGAAAAAATGAAGATATTAGACAATTTTATGATTGCACATGGTAAAGAATATGATTAAAGGCTCTTTTCCTATTTTGAAAGTTTTAGTTTTCGAGGGTAAGAGCTTTGTCTGTGGAAAAAATGAAGATATTAGACTATTTTATGATTGCACATGGTAAAGAATGTGATTAAAGGCTCTTTTCCTATTTCAAAAGTTTTAGTTTTCGAGGGTAATAGCTAAGTATGTTGAAAAAATGAAGATATTAGACTATTTTATGATTGCAAATGGTAAAGAATATGATTAAAGGCTCTTTTCCTATTTTGAAAGTTTTAGTTTTCGAGGGTAAGAGCTTTGTCTGTGGAAAAAATGAAGATATTAGACTATTTTATGATTGCACATGGTAAAGAATGTGATTAAAGGCTCTTTTCCTATGTCAAAAGTTTTAGTTTTCGAGGGTAATAGCTACGTATGTTGAAAAAATGAAGATATTAGACTATTTTATGATTGCACATGGTAAAGAATGTGATTAAAGGCTCTTTTCCTATTTCAAAAGTTTTAGTTTTCGAGGGTAATAGCTATGTATGTTGAAAAAATGAAGATATTAGACTATTTTATGATTGCAAATGGTAAAGAATGTGATTAAAGGCTCTTTTCCTATTTCAAAAGTTTTAGTTTTCGAGGGTAATAGCTACGTATGTTGAAAAAATGAAGATATTAGACTATTTTATGATTGCAAATGGTAAAGAATGTGATTAAAGGCTCTTTTCCTATTTCAAAAGTTTTAGTTTTCGAGGGTAATAGCTACGTATGTTGAAAAAATGAAGATATTAGACTATTTTATGATTGCAAATGGTAAAGAATGTGATTAAAGGCTCTTTTCCTATGTCAAAAGTTTTAGTTTTCGAGGGTAATAGCTACGTATGTTGAAAAAATGAAGATATTAGACTATTTTATGATTGCAAATGGTAAAGAATGTGATTAAAGGCTCTTTTCCTATTTCAAAAGTTTTAGTTTTCGAGGGTAATAGCTACGTATGTTGAAAAAATGAAGATATTAGACTATTTTATGATTGCACATGGTAAAGAATGTGATTAAAGGCTCTTTTCCTATGTCAAAAGTTTTAGTTTTCGAGGGTAATAGCTACGTATGTTGAAAAAATGAAGATATTAGACTATTTTATGATTGCAAATGGTAAAGAATGTGATTAAAGGCTCTTTTCCTATTTCAAAAGTTTTAGTTTTCGAGGGTAATAGCTACGTATGTTGAAAAAATGAAGATATTAGACTATTTTATGATTGCACATGGTAAAGAATGTGATTAAAGGCTCTTTTCCTATTTCAAAAGTTTTAGTTTTCGAGGGTAATAGCTTATGTCTGAAAAAATGAAGATATTAGACTATTTTATGATTGCACATGGTAAAGAATGTGATTAAAGGCTCTTTTCCTATTTCAAAAGTTTTAGTTTTCGAGGGTAATAGCTACGTATGTTGAAAAAATGAAGATATTAGACTATTTTATGATTGCACATGGTAAAGAATGTGATTAAAGGCTCTTTTCCTATTTCAAAAGTTTTAGTTTTCGAGGGTAATAGCTACGTATGTTGAAAAAATGAAGATATTAGACTATTTTATGATTGCACATGGTAAAGAATGTGATTAAAGGCTCTTTTCCTATTTCAAAAGTTTTAGTTTTCGAGGGTAATAGCTACGTATGTTGAAAAAATGAAGATATTAGACTATTTTATGATTGCACATGGTAAAGAATGTGATTAAAGGCTCTTTTCCTATTTCAAAAGTTTTAGTTTTCGAGGGTAATAGCTACGTATGTTGAAAAAATGAAGATATTAGACTATTTTATGATTGCACATGGTAAAGAATGTGATTAAAGGCTCTTTTCCTATTTCAAAAGTTTTAGTTTTCGAGGGTAATAGCTACGTATGTTGAAAAAATGAAGATATTAGACTATTTTATGATTGCAAATGGTAAAGAATGTGATTAAAGGCTCTTTTCCTATTTCAAAAGTTTTAGTTTTCGAGGGTAATAGCTACGTATGTTGAAAAAATGAAGATATTAGACTATTTTATGATTGCAAATGGTAAAGAATGTGATTAAAGGCTCTTTTCCTATTTCAAAAGTTTTAGTTTTCGAGGGTAATAGCTACGTATGTTGAAAAAATGAAGATATTAGACTATTTTATGATTGCAAATGGTAAAGAATGTGATTAAAGGCTCTTTTCCTATTTCAAAAGTTTTAGTTTTCGAGGGTAATAGCTACGTATGTTGAAAAAATGAAGATATTAGACTATTTTATGATTGCACATGGTAAAGAATGTGATTAAAGGCTCTTTTCCTATGTCAAAAGTTTTAGTTTTCGAGGGTAATAGCTACGTATGTTGAAAAAATGAAGATATTAGACTATTTTATGATTGCACATGGTAAAGAATGTGATTAAAGGCTCTTTTCCTATTTCAAAAGTTTTAGTTTTCGACGGTAATAGCTACGTATGTTGAAAAAATGAAGATATTAGACTATTTTATGATTGCAAATGGTAAAGAATGTGATTAAAGGCTCAATTCCTATTTCAAAAGTTTTAGTTTTCGAGGGTAATAGCTAAGTATGTTGAAAAAATGAAGATATTAGACTATTTTATGATTGCAAATGGTAAAGAATGTGATTAAAGGCTCTTTTCCTATTTCAAAATTTTAGTTTTCGAGGGTAATAGCTACGTATGTTGAAAAAATGAAGATATTAGACTATTTTATGATTGCAAATGGTAAAGAATGTGATTAAAGGCTCTTTTCCTATGTCAAAAGTTTTAGTTTTCGAGGGTAATAGCTACGTATGTTGAAAAAATGAAGATATTAGACTATTTTATGATTGCAAATGGTAAAGAATGTGATTAAAGGCTCTTTTCCTATTTCAAAAGTTTTAGTTTTCGAGGGTAAGAGCTTTGTCTGTGGAAAAAATGAAGATATTAGACAATTTTATGATTGCACATGGTAAAGAATGTGATTAAAGGCTCTTTTCCTATTTCAAAAGTTTTAGTTTTCGAGGGTAATAGCTTTGTCTGTGGAAAAAATGGTACATGGTAAAGAATGTGATTAAAGGCTCTTTTCCTATTTTGAAAAGTTTTAGTTTTCGAGGGTAATAGCTTTGTCTGTGGAAAAAATGAAGATATTAGACTATTTTATGATTGACATGGTAAAGAATGTGATTAAAGGCTCTTTTCCTATGTCAAAAGTTTTAGTTTTCGAGGGTGATAGCGACGTATGTTGAAAAAATGAAGATATTAGACAATTTTATGATTGCACATGGTAAAGAATGTGATTAAAGGCTCTTTTCCTATTTCAAAAGTTTTAGTTTTCGGGGTACTAGCTATGTATGTTGAAAAAATGAAGATATTAGACTATTTTATGATTGCAAATGGTAAAGAATGTGATTAAAGGCTCTTTTCCTATTTCAAAAGTTTTAGTTTTCGAGGGTAATAGCTACGTATGTTGAAAAAATGAAGATATTAGACTATTTTATGATTGCAAATGGTAAAGAATGTGATTAAAGGCTCTTTTCCTATTTCAAAAGTTTTAGTTTTCGAGGGTAATAGCTACGTATGTTGAAAAAATGAAGATATTAGACTATTTTATGATTGCAAATGGTAAAGAATGTGATTAAAGGCTCTTTTCCTATGTCAAAAGTTTTAGTTTTCGAGGGTAATAGCTACGTATGTTGAAAAAATGAAGATATTAGACTATTTTATGATTGCAAATGGTAAAGAATGTGATTAAAGGCTCTTTTCCTATTTCAAAAGTTTTAGTTTTCGAGGGTAATAGCTACGTATGTTGAAAAAATGAAGATATTAGACTATTTTATGATTGCAAATGGTAAAGAATGTGATTAAAGGCTCTTTTCCTATTTCAAAAGTTTTAGTTTTCGAGGGTAATAGCTTTGTCTGTGGAAAAAATGAAGATATTAGACAATTTTATGATTGCACATGGTAAAGAATGTGATTAAAGGCTCTTTTCCTATTTCAAAAGTTTTAGTTTTCGAGGGTAATAGCTTTGTCTGTGGAAAAAATGAAGATATTAGACTATTTTATGATTGCACATGGTAAAGAATGTGATTAAAGGCTCTTTTCCTATTTCAAAAGTTTTAGTTTTCGAGGGTAATAGCTAAGTATGTTGAAAAAATGAAGATATTAGACTATTTTATGATTGCAAATGGTAAAGAATGTGATTAAAGGCTCTTTTCCTATTTTGAAAGTTTTAGTTTTCGAGGGTAAAGCTTTGTAGACTATAGCTACTATGTTGAAAAAATGAAGATATTAGACTATTTTATGATTGCAATGGTAAAGAATGTGATTAAAGGCTCTTTTCCTATGTCAAAAGTTTTAGTTTTCGAGGGTAATAGCTACTTATGTTGAAAAAATGAAGATATTAGACTATTTTATGATTGCACATGGTAAAGAATGTGATTAAAGGCTCTTTTCCTATGTCAAAAGTTTTAGTTTTCGAGGGTAATAGCTACGTATGTTGAAAAAATGAAGATATTAGACTATTTTATGATTGCAAATGGTAAAGAATGTGATTAAAGGTTCTTTTCCTATTACAAAAGTTTTAGTTTTCGAGGGTAATAGCTACGTATGTTGAAAAAATGAAGATATTAGACTATTTTATGATTGCAAATGGTAAAGAATGTGATTAAAGGCTCTTTTCCTATTTCAAAAGTTTTAGTTTTCGAGGGTAATAGCTACGTATGTTGAAAAAATGAAGATATTAGACTATTTTATGATTGCAAATGGTAAAGAATGTGATTAAAGGCTCTTTTCCTATGTCAAAAGTTTTAGTTTTCGAGGGTAATAGCTACGTATGTTGAAAAAATGAAGATATTAGACTATTTTATGATTGCAAATGGTAAAGAATGTGATTAAAGGCTCTTTTCCTATTTCAAAAGTTTTAGTTTTCGAGGGTAATAGCTACGTATGTTGAAAAAATGAAGATATTAGACTATTTTATGATTGCAAATGGTAAAGAATGTGATTAAAGGCTCTTTTCCTATGTCAAAAGTTTTAGTTTTCGAGGGTAATAGCTACGTATGTTGAAAAAATGAAGATATTAGACTATTTTATGATTGCAAATGGTAAAGAATGTGATTAAAGGCTCTTTTCCTATTTCAAAAGTTTTAGTTTTCGAGGGTAATAGCTACGTATGTTGAAAAAATGAAGATATTAGACTATTTTATGATTGCAAATGGTAAAGAATGTGATTAAAGGCTCTTTTCCTATTCAAAAGTTTTAGTTTTCGAGGGTAATAGCTACGTATGTTGAAAAAATGAAGATATTAGACTATTTTATGATTGCAAATGGTAAAGAATGTGATTAAAGGCTCTTTTCCTATTTCAAAAGTTTTAGTTTTCGAGGGTAATAGCTACGTATGTTGAAAAAATGAAGATATTAGACTATTTTATGATTGCACAATGGTAAAGAATGTGATTAAAGGCTCTTTTCCTATTTCAAAAGTTTTAGTTTTCGAGGGTAATAGCTACGTATGTTGAAAAAATGAAGATATTAGACTATTTTATGATTGCAAATGGTAAAGAATGTGATTAAAGGCTCTTTTCCTATTTCAAAAGTTTTAGTTTTCGAGGGTAATAGCTACGTATGTTGAAAAAATGAAGATATTAGACTATTTTATGATTGCACATGGTAAAGAATGTGATTAAAGGCTCTTTTCCTATTTCAAAAGTTTTAGTTTTCGAGGGTAATAGCTACGTATGTTGAAAAAATGAAGATATTAGACTATTTTATGATTGCACATGGTAAAGAATGTGATTAAAGGCTCTTTTCCTATTTCAAAAGTTTTAGTTTTCGAGGGTAATAGCTACGTATGTTGAAAAAATGAAGATATTAGACTATTTTATGATTGCACATGGTAAAGAATGTGATTAAAGGCTCTTTTCCTATTTCAAAAGTTTTAGTTTTCGAGGGTAATAGCTACGTATGTTGAAAAAATGAAGATATTAGACTATTTTATGATTGCAAATGGTAAAGAATGTGATTAAAGGCTCTTTTCCTATTTCAAAAGTTTTAGTTTTCGAGGGTAATAGCTACGTATGTTGAAAAAATGAAGATATTAGACTATTTTATGATTGCAAATGGTAAAGAATGTGATTAAAGGCTCTTTTCCTATTTCAAAAGTTTTAGTTTTCGAGGGTAATAGCTACGTATGTTGAAAAAATGAAGATATTAGACTATTTTATGATTGCAAATGGTAAAGAATGTGATTAAAGGCTCTTTTCCTATGTCAAAAGTTTTAGTTTTCGAGGGTAATAGCTACGTATGTTGAAAAAATGAAGATATTAGACTATTTTATGATTGCAAATGGTAAAGAATGTGATTAAAGGCTCTTTTCCTTAGTCAAAAGTTTTAGTTTTCGAGGGTAATAGCTACGTATGTTGAAAAAATGAAGATATTAGACTATTTTATGATTGCAAATGGTAAAGAATGTGATTAAAGGCTCTTTTCCTATTTCAAAAGTTTTAGTTTTCGAGGGTAATAGCTACGTATGTTGAAAAAATGAAGATATTAGACTATTTTATGATTGCAAATGGTAAAGAATGTGATTAAAGGCTCTTTTCCTATTTCAAAAGTTTTAGTTTTCGAGGGTAATAGCTACGTATGTTGAAAAAATGAAGATATTAGACTATTTTATGATTGCAAATGGTAAAGAATGTGATTAAAGGCTCTTTTCCTATTTCAAAAGTTTTAGTTTTCGAGGGTAATAGCTACGTATGTTGAAAAAATGAAGATATTAGACTATTTTATGATTGCAAATGGTAAAGAATGTGATTAAAGGCTCTTTTCCTATGTCAAAAGTTTTAGTTTTCGAGGGTAATAGCTACGTATGTTGAAAAAATGAAGATATTAGACTATTTTATGATTGCAAATGGTAAAGAATGTGATTAAAGGCTCTTTTCCTATTTCAAAAGTTTTAGTTTTCGAGGGTAATAGCTTTGTTGAAAAAATGAAGATATTAGACTATTTTATGATTGCACATGGTAAAGAATGTGATTAAAGGCTCTTTTCCTATTTCAAAAGTTTTAGTTTTCGAGGGTAATAGCTACGTATGTTGAAAAAATGAAGATATTAGACTATTTTATGATTGCACATGGTAAAGAATGTGATTAAAGGCTCTTTTCCTATTTCAAAAGTTTTAGTTTTCGAGGGTAATAGCTACGTATGTTGAAAAAATGAAGATATTAGACTATTTTATGATTGACATGGTAAAGAATGTGATTAAAGGCTCTTTTCCTATGTCAAAAGTTTTAGTTTTCGAGGGTAATAGCTACGTATGTTGAAAAAATGAAGATATTAGACTATTTTATGATTGCACAATGGTAAAGAATGTGATTAAAGGCTCTTTTCCTATTTCAAAAGTTTTAGTTTTCGAGGGTAATAGCTACGTATGTTGAAAAAATGAAGATATTAGACTATTTTATGATTGCAAATGGTAAAGAATGTGATTAAAGGCTCTTTTCCTATTTCAAAAGTTTTAGTTTTCGAGGGTAATAGCTACGTATGTTGAAAAAATGAAGATATTAGACTATTTTATGATTGCAAATGGTAAAGAATGTGATTAAAGGCTCTTTTCCTATTTCAAAAGTTTTAGTTTTCGAGGGTAATAGCTACGTATGTTGAAAAAATGAAGATATTAGACTATTTTATGATTGCAAATGGTAAAGAATGTGATTAAAGGCTCTTTTCCTATGTCAAAAGTTTTAGTTTTCGAGGGTAATAGCTACGTATGTTGAAAAAATGAAGATATTAGACTATTTTATGATTGCAAATGGTAAAGAATGTGATTAAAGGCTCTTTTCCTATTTCAAAAGTTTTAGTTTTCGAGGGTAATAGCTTTGTCTGTGGAAAAAATGAAGATATTAGACTATTTTATGATTGCACATGGTAAAGAATGTGATTAAAGGCTCTTTTCCTATTTCAAAAGTTTTAGTTTTCGAGGGTAATAGCTACGTATGTTGAAAAAATGAAGATATTAGACTATTTTATGATTGCACATGGTAAAGAATGTGATTAAAGGCTCTTTTCCTATTTCAAAAGTTTTAGTTTTCGAGGGTAATAGCTACGTATGTTGAAAAAATGAAGATATTAGACTATTTTATGATTGCACATGGTAAAGAATGTGATTAAAGGCTCTTTTCCTATTTCAAAAGTTTTAGTTTTCGAGGGTAATAGCTACGTATGTTGAAAAAATGAAGATATTAGACTATTTTATGATTGCAAATGGTAAAGAATGTGATTAAAGGCTCTTTTCCTATTTCAAAAGTTTTAGTTTTCGAGGGTAATAGCTTTGTTGAAAAAATGAAGATATTAGACTATTTTATGATTGCAAATGGTAAAGAATGTGATTAAAGGCTCTTTTCCTATGTCAAAAGTTTTAGTTTTCGAGGGTAATAGCTACGTATGTTGAAAAAATGAAGATATTAGACTATTTTATGATTGCACATGGTAAAGAATGTGATTAAAGGCTCTTTTCCTATTTCAAAAGTTTTAGTTTTCGAGGGTAATAGCTACGTATGTTGAAAAAATGAAGATATTAGACTATTTTATGATTGCAAATGGTAAAGAATGTGATTAAAGGCTCTTTTCCTATTTCAAAAGTTTTAGTTTTCGAGGGTAATAGCTACGTATGTTGAAAAAATGAAGATATTAGACTATTTTATGATTGCAAATGGTAAAGAATGTGATTAAAGGCTCTTTTCCTATTTCAAAAGTTTTAGTTTTCGAGGGTAATAGCTACGTATGTTGAAAAAATGAAGATATTAGACTATTTTATGATTGCAAATGGTAAAGAATGTGATTAAAGGCTCTTTTCCTATGTCAAAAGTTTTAGTTTTCGAGGGTAATAGCTACGTATGTTGAAAAAATGAAGATATTAGACTATTTTATGATTGCAAATGGTAAAGAATGTGATTAAAGGCTCTTTTCCTATTTCAAAAGTTTTAGTTTTCGAGGGTAATAGCTACGTATGTTGAAAAAATGAAGATATTAGACTATTTTATGATTGCACATGGTAAAGAATGTGATTAAAGGCTCTTTTCCTATGTCAAAAGTTTTAGTTTTCGAGGGTAATAGCTACGTATGTTGAAAAAATGAAGATATTAGACTATTTTATGATTGCAAATGGTAAAGAATGTGATTAAAGGCTCTTTTCCTATTTCAAAAGTTTTAGTTTTCGAGGGTAATAGCTACGTATGTTGAAAAAATGAAGATATTAGACTATTTTATGATTGCAAATGGTAAAGAATGTGATTAAAGGCTCTTTTCCTATGTCAAAAGTTTTAGTTTTCGAGGGTAATAGCTACGTATGTTGAAAAAATGAAGATATTAGACTATTTTATGATTGCAAATGGTAAAGAATGTGATTAAAGGCTCTTTTCCTATTTCAAAAGTTTTAGTTTTCGAGGGTAATAGCTACGTATGTTGAAAAAATGAAGATATTAGACTATTTTATGATTGCACATGGTAAAGAATGTGATTAAAGGCTCTTTTCCTATTTCAAAAGTTTTAGTTTTCGAGGGTAATAGCTACGTATGTTGAAAAAATGAAGATATTAGACTATTTTATGATTGCACATGGTAAAGAATGTGATTAAAGGCTCTTTTCCTATTTCAAAAGTTTTAGTTTTCGAGGGTAATAGCTACGTATGTTGAAAAAATGAAGATATTAGACTATTTTATGATTGCAAATGGTAAAGAATGTGATTAAAGGCTCTTTTCCTATTTCAAAAGTTTTAGTTTTCGAGGGTAATAGCTACGTATGTTGAAAAAATGAAGATATTAGACTATTTTATGATTGCACATGGTAAAGAATGTGATTAAAGGCTCTTTTCCTATTTCAAAAGTTTTAGTTTTCGAGGGTAATAGCTACGTATGTTGAAAAAATGAAGATATTAGACTATTTTATGATTGCAAATGGTAAAGAATGTGATTAAAGGCTCTTTTCCTATTTCAAAAGTTTTAGTTTTCGAGGGTAATAGCTACGTATGTTGAAAAAATGAAGATATTAGACTATTTTATGATTGCAAATGGTAAAGAATGTGATTAAAGGCTCTTTTCCTATGTCAAAAGTTTTAGTTTTCGAGGGTAATAGCTACGTATGTTGAAAAAATGAAGATATTAGACTATTTTATGATTGCAAATGGTAAAGAATGTGATTAAAGGCTCTTTTCCTATGTCAAAAGTTTTAGTTTTCGAGGGTAATAGCTACGTATGTTGAAAAAATGAAGATATTAGACTATTTTATGATTGCAAATGGTAAAGAATGTGATTAAAGGCTCTTTTCCTATGTCAAAAGTTTTAGTTTTCGAGGGTAATAGCTACGTATGTTGAAAAAATGAAGATATTAGACTATTTTATGATTGCAAATGGTAAAGAATGTGATTAAAGGCTCTTTTCCTATGTCAAAAGTTTTAGTTTTCGAGGGTAATAGCTACGTATGTTGAAAAAATGAAGATATTAGACTATTTTATGATTGCAAATGGTAAAGAATGTGATTAAAGGCTCTTTTCCTATTTCAAAAGTTTTAGTTTTCGAGGGTAATAGCTACGTATGTTGAAAAAATGAAGATATTAGACTATTTTATGATTGCAAATGGTAAAGAATGTGATTAAAGGCTCTTTTCCTATTTCAAAAGTTTTAGTTTTCGAGGGTAATAGCTACGTATGTTGAAAAAATGAAGATATTAGACTATTTTATGATTGCAAATGGTAAAGAATGTGATTAAAGGCTCTTTTCCTATGTCAAAAGTTTTAGTTTTCGAGGGTAATAGCTACGTATGTTGAAAAAATGAAGATATTAGACTATTTTATGATTGCAAATGGTAAAGAATGTGATTAAAGGCTCTTTTCCTATGTCAAAAGTTTTAGTTTTCGAGGGTAATAGCTACGTATGTGAAAAAATGAAGATATTAGACTATTTTATGATTGCAAATGGTAAAGAATGTGATTAAAGGCTCTTTTCCTATGTCAAAAGTTTTAGTTTTCGAGGGTAATAGCTACGTATGTTGAAAAAATGAAGATATTAGACTATTTTATGATTGCAAATGGTAAAGAATGTGATTAAAGGCTCTTTTCCTATGTCAAAAGTTTTAGTTTTCGAGGGTAATAGCTACGTATGTTGAAAAAATGAAGATATTAGACTATTTTATGATTGCAAATGGTAAAGAATGTGATTAAAGGCTCTTTTCCTATGTCAAAAGTTTTAGTTTTCGAGGGTAATAGCTACGTATGTTGAAAAAATGAAGATATTAGACTATTTTATGATTGCACATGGTAAAGAATGTGATTAAAGGCTCTTTTCCTATTTCAAAAGTTTTAGTTTTCGAGGGTAATAGCTACGTATGTTGAAAAAATGAAGATATTAGACTATTTTATGATTGCAAATGGTAAAGAATGTGATTAAAGGCTCTTTTCCTATTTCAAAAGTTTTAGTTTTCGAGGGTAATAGCTACGTATGTTGAAAAAATGAAGATATTAGACTATTTTATGATTGCAAATGGTAAAGAATGTGATTAAAGGCTCTTTTCCTATGTCAAAAGTTTTAGTTTTCGAGGGTAATAGCTACGTATGTTGAAAAAATGAAGATATTAGACTATTTTATGATTGCAAATGGTAAAGAATGTGATTAAAGGCTCTTTTCCTATTTCAAAAGTTTTAGTTTTCGAGGGTAATAGCTACGTATGTTGAAAAAATGAAGATATTAGACTATTTTATGATTGCAAATGGTAAAGAATGTGATTAAAGGCTCTTTTCCTATGTCAAAAGTTTTAGTTTTCGAGGGTAATAGCTACGTATGTTGAAAAAATGAAGATATTAGACTATTTTATGATTGCAAATGGTAAAGAATGTGATTAAAGGCTCTTTTCCTATTTCAAAAGTTTTAGTTTTCGAGGGTAATAGCTACGTATGTTGAAAAAATGAAGATATTAGACTATTTTATGATTGCAAATGGTAAAGAATGTGATTAAAGGCTCTTTTCCTATTTCAAAAGTTTTAGTTTTCGAGGGTAATAGCTACGTATGTTGAAAAAATGAAGATATTAGACTATTTTATGATTGCAATGGTAAAGAATGTGATTAAAGGCTCTTTTCCTATGTCAAAAGTTTTAGTTTTCGAGGGTAATAGCTACGTATGTTGAAAAAATGAAGATATTAGACTATTTTATGATTGCAAATGGTAAAGAATGTGATTAAAGGCTCTTTTCCTATGTCAAAAGTTTTAGTTTTCGAGGGTAATAGCTACGTATGTTGAAAAAATGAAGATATTAGACTATTTTATGATTGCAAATGGTAAAGAATGTGATTAAAGGCTCTTTTCCTATGTCAAAAGTTTTAGTTTTCGAGGGTAATAGCTACGTATGTTGAAAAAATGAAGATATTAGACTATTTTATGATTGCAAATGGTAAAGAATGTGATTAAAGGCTCTTTTCCTATGTCAAAAGTTTTAGTTTTCGAGGGTAATAGCTACGTATGTTGAAAAAATGAAGATATTAGACTATTTTATGATTGCACATGGTAAAGAATGTGATTAAAGGCTCTTTTCCTATGTCAAAAGTTTTAGTTTTCGAGGGTAATAGCTACGTATGTTGAAAAAATGAAGATATTAGACTATTTTATGATTGCAAATGGTAAAGAATGTGATTAAAGGCTCTTTTCCTATGTCAAAAGTTTTAGTTTTCGAGGGTAATAGCTACGTATGTTGAAAAAATGAAGATATTAGACTATTTTATGATTGCAAATGGTAAAGAATGTGATTAAAGGCTCTTTTCCTATGTCAAAAGTTTTAGTTTTCGAGGGTAATAGCTACGTATGTTGAAAAAATGAAGATATTAGACTATTTTATGATTGCAAATGGTAAAGAATGTGATTAAAGGCTCTTTTCCTATTTCAAAAGTTTTAGTTTTCGAGGGTAATAGCTACGTATGTTGAAAAAATGAAGATATTAGACTATTTTATGATTGCAAATGGTAAAGAATGTGATTAAAGGCTCTTTTCCTATGTCAAAAGTTTTAGTTTTCGAGGGTAATAGCTACGTATGTTGAAAAAATGAAGATATTAGACTATTTTATGATTGCAAATGGTAAAGAATGTGATTAAAGGCTCTTTTCCTATTTCAAAAGTTTTAGTTTTCGAGGGTAATAGCTACGTATGTTGAAAAAATGAAGATATTAGACTATTTTATGATTGCAAATGGTAAAGAATGTGATTAAAGGCTCTTTTCCTATGTCAAAAGTTTTAGTTTTCGAGGGTAATAGCTACGTATGTTGAAAAAATGAAGATATTAGACTATTTTATGATTGCAAATGGTAAAGAATGTGATTAAAGGCTCTTTTCCTATTTCAAAAGTTTTAGTTTTCGAGGGTAATAGCTACGTATGTTGAAAAAATGAAGATATTAGACTATTTTATGATTGCAAATGGTAAAGAATGTGATTAAAGGCTCTTTTCCTATTTCAAAAGTTTTAGTTTTCGAGGGTAATAGCTACGTATGTTGAAAAAATGAAGATATTAGACTATTTTATGATTGCACATGGTAAAGAATGTGATTAAAGGCTCTTTTCCTATGTCAAAAGTTTTAGTTTTCGAGGGTAATAGCTACGTATGTTGAAAAAATGAAGATATTAGACTATTTTATGATTGCAAATGGTAAAGAATGTGATTAAAGGCTCTTTTCCTATGTCAAAAGTTTTAGTTTTCGAGGGTAATAGCTACGTATGTTGAAAAAATGAAGATATTAGACTATTTTATGATTGCACATGGTAAAGAATGTGATTAAAGGCTCTTTTCCTATTTCAAAAGTTTTAGTTTTCGAGGGTAATAGCTACGTATGTTGAAAAAATGAAGATATTAGACTATTTTATGATTGCAATGGTAAAGAATGTGATTAAAGGCTCTTTTCCTATTTCAAAAGTTTTAGTTTTCGAGGGTAATAGCTACGTATGTTGAAAAAATGAAGATATTAGACTATTTTATGATTGCAAATGGTAAAGAATGTGATTAAAGGCTCTTTTCCTATGTCAAAAGTTTTAGTTTTCGAGGGTAATAGCTACGTATGTTGAAAAAATGAAGATATTAGACTATTTTATGATTGCAAATGGTAAAGAATGTGATTAAAGGCTCTTTTCCTATTTCAAAAGTTTTAGTTTTCGAGGGTAATAGCTACGTATGTTGAAAAAATGAAGATATTAGACTATTTTATGATTGCAAATGGTAAAGAATGTGATTAAAGGCTCTTTTCCTATTTCAAAAGTTTTAGTTTTCGAGGGTAATAGCTACGTATGTTGAAAAAATGAAGATATTAGACTATTTTATGATTGCAAATGGTAAAGAATGTGATTAAAGGCTCTTTTCCTATTTCAAAAGTTTTAGTTTTCGAGGGTAATAGCTACGTATGTTGAAAAAATGAAGATATTAGACTATTTTATGATTGCAAATGGTAAAGAATGTGATTAAAGGCTCTTTTCCTATTCAAAAGTTTTAGTTTTCGAGGGTAATAGCTACGTATGTTGAAAAAATGAAGATATTAGACTATTTTATGATTGCAAATGGTAAAGAATGTGATTAAAGGCTCTTTTCCTATTTCAAAAGTTTTAGTTTTCGAGGGTAATAGCTACGTATGTTGAAAAAATGAAGATATTAGACTATTTTATGATTGCAAATGGTAAAGAATGTGATTAAAGGCTCTTTTCCTATTTCAAAAGTTTTAGTTTTCGAGGGTAATAGCTACGTATGTTGAAAAAATGAAGATATTAGACTATTTTATGATTGCACATGGTAAAGAATGTGATTAAAGGCTCTTTTCCTATTTCAAAAGTTTTAGTTTTCGAGGGTAATAGCTACGTATGTTGAAAAAATGAAGATATTAGACTATTTTATGATTGCAAATGGTAAAGAATGTGATTAAAGGCTCTTTTCCTATTTCAAAAGTTTTAGTTTTCGAGGGTAATAGCTTTGTTGAAAAAATGAAGATATTAGACTATTTTATGATTGACATGGTAAAGAATGTGATTAAAGGCTCTTTTCCTATTTCAAAAGTTTTAGTTTTCGAGGGTAATAGCTACGTATGTTGAAAAAATGAAGATATTAGACTATTTTATGATTGCACATGGTAAAGAATGTGATTAAAGGCTCTTTTCCTATTTCAAAAGTTTTAGTTTTCGAGGGTAATAGCTACGTATGTTGAAAAAATGAAGATATTAGACTATTTTATGATTGCACATGGTAAAGAATGTGATTAAAGGCTCTTTTCCTATTTCAAAAGTTTTAGTTTTCGAGGGTAATAGCTACGTATGTTGAAAAAATGAAGATATTAGACTATTTTATGATTGCAAATGGTAAAGAATGTGATTAAAGGCTCTTTTCCTATTTCAAAAGTTTTAGTTTTCGAGGGTAATAGCTACGTATGTTGAAAAAATGAAGATATTAGACTATTTTATGATTGCAAATGGTAAAGAATGTGATTAAAGGCTCTTTTCCTATGTCAAAAGTTTTAGTTTTCGAGGGTAATAGCTACGTATGTTGAAAAAATGAAGATATTAGACTATTTTATGATTGCAAATGGTAAAGAATGTGATTAAAGGCTCTTTTCCTATTTCAAAAGTTTTAGTTTTCGAGGGTAAGAGCTTATGTTGAAAAAATGAAGATATTAGACTATTTTATGATTGCACATGGTAAAGAATGTGATTAAAGGCTCTTTTCCTATTCAAAAGTTTTAGTTTTCGAGGGTAATAGCTACGTATGTTGAAAAAATGAAGATATTAGACTATTTTATGATTGCACATGGTAAAGAATGTGATTAAAGGCTCTTTTCCTATTTCAAAAGTTTTAGTTTTCGGGGTACTAGCTACGTATGTTGAAAAAATGAAGATATTAGAGTATTTTATGATTGCAAATGGTAAAGAATGTGATTAAAGGCTCAATTCCTATTTCAGAAGTTTTAGTTTTCGAGGGTAATAGCTAAGTATGTTGAAAAAATGAAGATATCGACTATTTTATGATTGCAAATGGTAAAGAATGTGATTAAAGGCTCTTTTCCTATTTCAAAATTTTAGTTTTCGAGGGTAATAGCTACGTATGTTGAAAAAATGAAGATATTAGACTATTTTATGATTGCAAATGGTAAAGAATGTGATTAAAGGCTCTTTTCCTATGTCAAAAGTTTTAGTTTTCGAGGGTAATAGCTACGTATGTTGAAAAAATGAAGATATTAGACTATTTTATGATTGCAAATGGTAAAGAATCTGATTAAAGGCTCTTTTCCTATTTCAAAAGTTTTAGTTTTCGAGGGTAAGAGCTTTGTCTGTGGAAAAAATGAAGATATTAGACAATTTTATGATTGCACATGGTAAAGAATGTGATTAAAGGCTCTTTTCCTATTTCAAAAGTTTTAATTTTCGAGGGTAATAGCTTTGTCTGTGGAAAAAATGAGGATATTAGACAATTTTATGATTGCACATGGTAAAGAATATGATTAAAGGCTCTTTTCATATTTTGAAAGTTTTAGTTTTCGAGGGTAAGAGCTTTGTCTGTGGAAAAAATGAAGATATTACACTATTTTATGATTTTACATGGTAAAGAATGTGATTAAAGGCTCTTTTCCTATGTCAAAACTTTTAGTTTTCGACGGTAATAGCTACGTATGTTGAAAAAATGAAGATATTAGACTATTTTATGATTGCACATGGTAAAGAATGTGATTAAAGGCTCTTTTCCTATTTCAAAAGTTTTAGTTTTCGGGGGTACTAGCTATGTATGTTGAAAAAATGAAGATATTAGACTATTTTATGATTGCAAATGGTAAAGAATGTGATTAAAGGCTCAATTCCTATTTCAGAAGTTTTAGTTTTCGAGGGTAATAGCTACGTATGTTGAAAAAATGAAGATATTAGACTATTTTATGATTGCAAATGGTAAAGAATGTGATTAAAGGCTCTTTTCCTATTTCAAAAGTTTTAGTTTTCGAGGGTAATAGCTACGTATGTTGAAAAAATGAAGATATTAGACTATTTTATGATTGCAAATGGTAAAGAATGTGATTAAAGGCTCTTTTCCTATGTCAAAAGTTTTAGTTTTCGAGGGTAATAGCTACGTATGTTGAAAAAATGAAGATATTAGACTATTTTATGATTGCAAATGGTAAAGAATGTGATTAAAGGCTCTTTTCCTATTTCAAAAGTTTTAGTTTTCGAGGGTAAGAGCTTTGTCTGTGGAAAAAATGAAGATATTAGACAATTTTATGATTGCACATGGTAAAGAATGTGATTAAAGGCTCTTTTCCTATTTCAAAAGTTTTAGTTTTCGAGGGTAATAGCTTTGTCTGTGGAAAAAATGAGGATATTAGACAATTTTATGATTGCACATGGTAAAGAATATGATTAAAGGCTCTTTTCATATTTTGAAAGTTTTAGTTTTCGAGGGTAAGAGCTTTGTCTGTGGAAAAAATGAAGATATTAGACTATTTTATCATTGCACATGGTAAAGAGTGTGATTAAAGGCTCAATTCCTATTTCAGAAGTTTTAGTTTTCGAGGGTAATAGCTAAGTATGTTGAAAAAATGAAGATATCGACTATTTTATGATTGCAAATGGTAAAGAATATGATTAAAGGCTCTTTTCATATTTTGAAAGTTTTAGTTTTCGAGGGTAAGAGCTTTGTCTGTGGAAAAAATGAAGATATTAGACTATTTTATGATTGCACATGGTAAAGAATGTGATTAAAGGCTCTTTTCCTATGTCAAAAGTTTTAGTTTTCGACGGGTAATAGCTACGTATGTTGAAAAAATGAAGATAT
>NW_027064671.1:0-25038 GCF_032884065.1 Artemia franciscana
ATCTGGTGATATTGGGGGGAGTTGGAGGGGGAAACCAAAAACTGTGTCTAACCAATTGAAGAATTTTTGGAATTTTCCTAGCTGAAACTCTATATTGACGCGTGTAAAAAAAAAACCTTTATTTGGTTTACTGCATTAATTTTACTTGACTTAACACGTGGTTGTAACATTGTAATTGCCATTGCTAAATATATTTGCTTCTTTCAGGTTAATGGAAATGCATCGACTGGGTTCGAAAGTGCCATTCCCCCGGCTGATAAAAATTGTGTATCACCTCTTTGCGAATTTCTGGATAGTCCTAGATGAATTTCTGTATGAAGGCGTGTAAAAAAGCTTTTTTTTGGTTTACTGTGTTAATTATACTTGAGTTAACACCGTGGTTGCACCATTGTAATTGCCATCGCTGAAAATATTTGCTTCTTTGAGGATGATGGAAATGCATAGACTGTGTGTGAATTTGCTATTCCCCCGGCTGATTAAAATTCCTAGCTGAAACAATAACACAACTTATTTTTATATATATAGATTATACAACCTAGTAAAGTTTATAGAAAAATGCAATTTTAATATTTTAAAATAAACTGCACTATAACAAACAATTCCGAAAATACCATCTATTCTTCAATAATCTAGAAATGCTATTTTTTACCTCAGTTGTATTTAAATGTAGCATGGAATGAACTAAATTATGTCTACAGCAGTAGCAGCACACTTGTTCTGTTATGGATAGAACTCTAATCTATATAAACCAAAAAATTTAAATAAGAAAATGTTCTGATGAAACATAACTGTCATTTTATTTCATAATGATATGAGAATTTGTATGTATTGGAAGTAATCACAGTATGAGCGGTGACTTCCACCTAAGAAAAAACAAAAACATCCTATACCATCATTAAATGGAGCAAAAAAACCATCAACACCACTAGAACCACCGTGCGTAAATCACCGATAAGAAATGGTAACAGTCCTTTTGCTTAAAGAACAAGGAAAATGCACTAGCTCGAAAAGAAACGAAAGCTGCTGCAATCCTAATTACCGAAGATTGTCCTTTTTGGCCAACCGTCTGGGGCTACACGGAAAGCAGGTCGTCCTTGTCTGGGTTGGGAGGATGTCATAAATAAGGATTTAAAGGAAATAGGAACTTCCTGAGAGGGTGTAAAGAGGGAGGCTTTAAATTGATTAGGTTGGAGGAGGAGCGTGCGTAGCTGTGTTGGCCTCAGGCGGCTTGGTGCTGCAGTGAGTTATTAGTAGTAGTAGTAGTAGTAGTATGTCCGCAAATAACGGAGCACTAAAAATCATAAAAGACTGTTTAGTGGCTTACTTTAAAGACATTGCTACATCAAATGGTTTTCTAGTTAAAAATAAACATTATTAAAAATTAAGTCAATGCTTTGCCATAACGTTGATGATCTTCTAATAATATATTGCCCATCCCGTATCTTTTTAAAAGCCCGTTCTCTGGAATATTATGCCATATTTCCTTGAATTCAAAGCATAGTTCTCTGAACTTTCACTTATTATGTCAACAGAGATAAAAATTGTATTTCCTTGTGTTTAATCATCGAAAAATTGAATCTCATCATTCTTTTTGAGATAGCTGCAACCTAGTCAAGAAACAACTTATCCCAAAGTAAATTAATTACTCAAGATAGCAAGATTTTTGTAATAATAAACATTGTAGCTAACAATAAACATTATTAAACATTAAATCCCTGCTTGACCGTAAAATTAAAAAAATGAAGATATTAGACAATTTTATGATTGCAAATGGTAAAGAATGTGATTAAAGGCTCTTTTCCTGTGTCAAAAGTTTTAGTTTTCGAGGGTAATAGCTACGTATGTTGAAAAAATGAAGATATTAAACAATTTTATGATTGCAAATGGTAAAGAATGTGATTAAAGGCTCTTTTCCTATGTCAAAATATTAGTTTTCGAGGGTAATAGCTACGTATGTTGAAAAAATGAAGATATTAGACTATTTTATGATTGCACATGGTAAAGAATGTGATTAAAGGCTCTTTTCCTATTTCAAAAGTTTTAGTTTTCGAGGTTAATTGCTACGTATGTTGAAAAAATGAAGATATTAGACTATTTTATGATTGCAAATGGTAAAGAATGTGATTAAAGGCTCTTTTCTTATTTCAAAAGTTTTAGTTTTCGAGGGTAATAGCTAGGTCTGTGGAAAAAATGAAGATATTAGACTATTTTATGATTGCAAATGGTAAAGAATCTGATTAAAGGTTCTTTTCCTATGTCAAAAGTTTTAGTTTTCGAGGGTAATAGCTACGCATGTTGAAAAAATGAAGATATTAGACTATTTTATGATTGCACATGGTAAAGAATGTGATTAACGGCTCTTTTCTTATTTCAAAAGCTTTAGTTTTCGAGGGTAACAGGTTTGTCTGTGGAAAAAATGAATATATTAGACAATTTTGTGACTGCACATGGTAAAGAATGTGATTAAAGGCTCTTTTCCTATTTCAAAAGTTTTAGTTTTCGAGGGTAATAGCTACGTATGTTGAAAAAATGAAGATATTAGACTATTTTATGATTGCAAATGGTAAAGAATGTGATTAAAGGCTCTTTTCCTATTTCAAAAGTTTTAGTTTTCGAGGGTAATAGCTACGTATGTTGAAAAAATGAAGATATTAGACAACTTTATGATTGCAAATGGTAAAGAATGTGATTAAAGTCTCTTTTCCTATTTCAAAAGTTTCAGTTTTTGAGGGTAATAGCTACGTATGTTGAAAAAATGAAGATATTAGACTATTTTATGATTGCACATGGTTAAGAATGTGATTAAAGGCTCTTTTCCTATTTCAAAAGTTTTAGTTTTCGAGGGCAATAGCTACGTATGTTGAAAAAATGAAGATATTAGACTATTTTATGATTGCAAATGGTAAAGAATGTGATTAAAGGCTCTTTTCTTATTTCAAAAGTTTTAGTTTTCGAGGGTAATAGCTAAGTCTGTGGAAAAAATGAAAATATTAGACTATTTTATGATTGCACATGGTAAAGAATGTTATTAAAGGCTCTTTTCCTATTTCAAAAGTTTTAGTTTTCGAGGGTAATAGCTACGTATGTTGAAAAAATGAAGATATTAGACAATTTTATGATTGCACATGGTAAAGAATGTGCTTAAAGGCTCTTTTCCGATTTCAAAAGTTTTAGTTTTCGAGGGTAATAGCTATGTCTGTGGAAAAAATGAAGATATTAGACTATTTTATGATTGCACAAGGTAAAGAATGTGATTAAAGGCTCTTTTCCTATTTCAAAAGTTTTAGTTTTCGAGGGTAATAGCTATGTCTGTGGAAAAAATGAAGATATTAGACTATTTTATGATTGCAAATGGTAAAGAATGTGATTAAAGGCTCTTTTCCTATTTCAAAAGTTTTAGTTTTCGAGGGTAATAGCTACGTTTGTTGAAAAAATGAAGATATTAGACAATTTTATGATTGCACATGGTAAAGAATGTGCTTAAAGGCTCTTTTCCGATTTCAAAAGTTTTAGTTTTCGAGGGTAATAGCTATGTCTGTGGAAAAAATGAAGATATTAGACTATTTTATGATTGCACATGGTAAAGAATGTGATTAAAGGCTCTTTTCCTATTTCAAAAGTTTTAGTTTTCGAGGGTAATAGCTCATTATGTTGAAAAAATGAAGATATTAGACAATTTTATGATTGCACATGGTAAAGAATGTGATTAAAGGCTCTTTTCCTATGTCTAAAGTTTTAGTTTTCGAGGGTAATAGCTACGTATGTTGAAAAAATGAAGATATTAGACTATTTTATGATTGCAAATGGTAAAGAATGTGATTAAAGGCTCTTTTCCCATTTCAAAAGTTTTAGTTTTCGAGGGTAATAGCTACGTATGTTGAAAAAATGAAGATATTAGACTATTTTATGATTGCACATGGTAAAGTATGTGATTAAAGGCTCTTTTCCTATGTCAAAAGTTTTAGTTTTCGAGGGTAATAGCTTTGTCAGTGGAAAAAATGAAGATATTAGACAATTTTATGATTGCACATGGTAAAGAATGTGATTAAAGGCTCTTTTCCTATTTCAAAAGTTTTAGTTTTCGAGGGTAATAGTTGCGTATGTTGAAAAAATGAAGATATTAGACAATTTTATGATTGCACATGGTAAAGAATGTGATTAAAGGCTCTTTTCCTATGTCAAAAGTTTTAGTTTTCGAGGGTATTAGCTACGTATGTTGAAAAAATGAAGATATTAGACAATTTTATGATTGCACATGGCAAAGAATGTGATTGAAGGTTCTTTTCCTATTTCAAAAGATTTAGTTTTCGAGGGTAATAGCTACGTATGTTTAAAAAATGAAGATATTAGACTATTTTATGATTGCAAATGGTAAAGAATGTGATTAAAGGCTATTTTCCTATTTCAAAAGTTTTAGTTTTCGAGGGTAATAGCTATGTCTGTGGAAAAAATGATGATATGAGACTATTTAATGATTGCACATGGTAAAGAATGTGATTAAAGGCTCTTTTCCTATGTCAAACGTTTTAGTTTTCGAGGGTAATAGCTACGTATGTTGAAAAAATGAAGATATTAGACAATTTTGTGATTGCACATGGTAAAGAATGTGATTAAAGGTTCTTTTCCTATTTCAAAAGTTTTAGTTTTCGAGGGTAATAGCTAAGTATGTTGAAAAAATGAAGATATTAGACTATTTTATGATTGCACATGGTAAAGAATGTGATTAAAGGCTCTTTTCCTATTTCAAAAGTTTTAGTTTTCGAGGGTAATAGCTACGTATGTTGAAAAAATGAAGATATTAGACTATTTTATGATTGCACATGGCAAAGAATGTGATTAAAGGCTCTTTTCCTATTTCAAAAGTTTTAGTTTTCGAGGTTAATTAATACGTATGTTGAAAAAATGAAGATATTAGACTATTTTATGATTGCAAATGGTAAAGAATGTGATTAAAGGCTCTTTTCTTATTTCAAAAGTTTTAGTTTTCGAGGGTAATAGCTAGGTCGGTTGAAAAAATGAAGATATTAGACTATTTTATGATTGCAAAAGGTAAAGAATGTGATTAAAGGTTCTTTTCCTATGTCAAAAGTTTTAGTTTTCGAGGGTAATAGCTACGCATGTTGAAAAAATGAAGATATTAGACTATTTTATGATTGCACATGGTAAAGAATGTGATTAAAGGCTCTTTTCCTATTTCAAAAGCTTTAGTTTTCGAGGGTAACAGCTTTGTCTGTGGAAAAAATGAAGATATTAGACAATTTTGTGATTGCACATGGTAAAGAATGTGATTAAAAGGCTCTTTTCCTATTTCAAAAGTTTTAGTTTTCGAGGGTAATAGCTACGTATGTTGAAAAAATGAAGATATTAAACTATTTTACGATTGCAAATGGTAAAGAATGTGATTAAAGGCTCTTTTCCTATTTCAAAAGTTTTAGTTTTTTAGGGTAATAGCTACGTATGTTGAAAAAATGAAGATATTAGACTATTTTATGATTGCACATGGTTAATAATGTGATTAAAGGCTCTTTTCCTATTTCAAAAGTTTTAGTTTTCGAGGGTAATAGCTACGTATGTTGAAAAAATGAAGATATTAGACTATTTTATGATTGCAAATGGTAAAGAATGTGATTAAAGGCTCTTTTCCTATTTCAAAAGTTTTAGTTTTCGAGGGTAATAGCTATGTCTGTGGAAAAAATGAAGATATTAGACTATTTTATGATTGCACATGGTAAAGAATGTGATTAAAGGCTCTTTTCCTATGTCAAAAGTTTTAGTTTTCGAGGGTAATAGCTCATTATGTTGAAAAAATGAAGATATTAGACAATTTTATGATTGCACATGGTAAAGAATGTGATTAAAGGCTCTTTTCCTATTTCAAAAGTTTTAGTTTTCGAGGGTAATAGCTACGTATGTTGAAAAAATGAAGATATTAGACTATTTTATGATTGCAAATGGTAAAGAATGTGATTAAAGGCTCTTTTCCTATTTCAAAAGTTTTAGTTTTCGAGGGTAATAGCTACGTATGTTGAAAAAATGAACATATTAGACTATTTTATGATTGCACATGGTAAAGAATGTGATTAAAGGCTCTTTTCCTATGTCAAAAGTTTTAGTTTTCGAGGGTAATAGCTTTGTCAGTGGAAAAAATGAAGATATTAGACAATTTTATGATTGCACATGGTAAAGAATGTGATTAAAGGCTCTTTTCCTATTTCAAAAGTTTTAGTTTTCGAGGGTAATAGTTACGTATGTTGAAAAAATGAAGATGTTAGACAATTTTATGATTGCACATGGTAAAGAATGTGATTAAAGGCTCTTTTCCTATGTCAAAAGTTTTAGTTTTCGAGGGTAATAGCTACGTATGTTGAAAAAATGAAGATATTAGACAATTTTATGATTGCACATGGCAAAGAATGTGATTGAAGGTTCTTTTCCTATTTCAAAAGTTTTAGTTTTCGAGGGTAATAGCTACGTATGTTGAAAAAATGAAGATATTAGACTATTTTATGATTGCAAATGGTAAAGAATGTGATTAAAGGCTCTTCTCCTATTTCAAAAGTTTTAGTTTTCGAGGGTAATAGCTATGTCTGTGGAAAAAATGATGATATGAGACTATTTAATGATTGCACATGGTAAAGAATGTGATTAAAGGCTCTTTTCCTATGTCAAACGTTTTAGTTTTCGAGGGTAATAGCTACGTATGTTGAAAAAATGAAGATATTAGACAATTTTATGATTGCACTTGGTAAAGAATGTGATTAAAAGCTCTTTTCCTATTTCAAAAGTTTTAGTTTTCGAGGGTAATAGCTACGTATGTTGAAAAAAGGAAGATATTAGACTATTTTATGATTGCAAATGGTAAAGAATGTGATTAAAGGCTCTTTTCCTATGTCAAAAGTTTTAGTTTTCGAGGGTAATAGCTTTGTCTGTGGAAAAAAGGAAGAAATTAGACAATTTTATGATTGCACATGGTAAAGAATGTGATAAAAGGCTCTTTTCATATTTCAAAAGTTTTAGTTTTCGAGGGTAATAGCTACGTATGTTGAAAAAATGAAGATATTAGACAATTTTATGATTGCAAATGGTAAAGAATGTGATTAAAGGCTCTTTTCCTATTTCAAAAGTTTTAGTTGACGAGGGTAATAGCTACGTATGTTGAAAAAATGAAGATATTAGACTATTTTATGATTGCACATGGTAAAGAATGTGATTAAAGGCTCTTTTCCTATTTCAAACGTTTTAGTTTTCGAGGGTAATAGCTAGGTCTGTGGAAAAAATGAAGATATTAGACTATTTTATCATTGCACATGGTAAAGAATGTGATTAAAGGCTCTTTTCCCATTTCAAAAGTTTTAGTTTTCGAGGGTAATAACGACGTATGTTGAAAAAATGAAGATATTAGACTATTTTATGATTGCACAAGGTAAAGAATGTGATTAAAGGCTCCTTCCCCATTTCAAAAGTTTTAGTTTTCGAGGGTAATAACTACGTATGTTGAAAAAATGAAGATATTAGACTATTTTATGATTGCAAATGGTAAAGAATGTGATTAAAGGCTCTTTTCCTATTTCAAAAGTTTTAGTTTTCGAGGGTAATAGCTACGTAAGTTGAAAAAATGAAGATATTCGACTATTTTATGATTGCATATGGTAAAGAATGTGATTAAAGGCTCTTTTCCTATGTTAAAAGTTTTAGTTTTCGAGGGTAATAGCTTTGTCTGTGGAAAAAATGAAGATATTAGACAATTTTATGATTGGACATGGTAAAGAATGTGATTAAAGGCTCTTTTCCTATTTCAAAAGTTTTAGTTTTCGAGGGTAATAGCTACGTATGTTGAAAAAATGAAGATATTAGACTATTTTATGATTGCAAATGGTAAAGAATGTGATTAAAGGCTCTTTTCCTATGTCAAAAGTTTTAGTTTTCGAGGGTAATAGCTACGTATGTTGAAAAAATGAAGATATTAGACTATTTTATGATTGCAAATGGTAAAGAATGTGATTAAAGGCTCTTTTCCTATGTCAAAAATTTTAGTTTTCAAGGGTAATAGCTTTGTCTGTGGAAAAAATGAAGATATTAGACAATTTTATGATTGCACATGGTAAAGAATGTGATTAAAGGCTCTTTTCCTATTACAAAAGTTTTAGTTTTCTAGGGTAATAGCTACGTATGTTGAAAAAATGAAGATATTAGACTATTTTATGATTGCAAATGGTAAAGAGTGTGATTAAAGGCTCTTTTCCTATTTCAAAAGTTTTAGTTTTCGAGGGTAATAGCTACGTATGTTGAAAAAATGAAGATATTAGACAATTTTATGTTTGCACATGGTAAAGAATGTGATTAAAGGCTCTTTTCCTATTTCAAAAGTTTTAGTTTTCGAGGGAAAAATCAATCACATGACATCCATAGCTTAGGTAAGCTTATTACCATCTATCACTATCATGTATAAAAGTCAGGTTGGCCTAGGAATGATCTGATCTTAATGAAATTTGACGTTTGGAAGGATATTGTGTCTCAGAGCTCTTTTTCTAAATCCCGACCGGATCTGGTGACATTGGGAGAAGTTGGGGTTGGGTGACCTAAAATCTTGGAAAACACTTACAGTGAAAGGATTGGGATGAAAATTGGTGGGAAAAATAAGCACAAGTCCTAGAGACGTGATTGACATAACTGGAACGGATCCGCTCTCTTTAGGGACTAGGCGGGGAAGGGTTAATTTGAATAAAATAGAAAAAATTAGGTATTTTTGAATTACGAAGGAATGATTGGATCTCAATGAAATTTCAAATTTAGCATGACCTCATAACTCAGATCTATTAGATTAAATCCCGACCAGATCCAGTGTCATTTGGGGGGGGGGCAGAAATCTTTGAAAAGGCTAGAAGCGGAGATATTAGCATCTAACTTGGTTGGAAGGATAAGCACAAGTCCAAGATATGTGATGGAAATAGCCAGACTAGATTCACTCTCTTTGGTGGAATTGGGGGGGGGAGAGTAATTCGGAAAAATTAAAAAATTGAGCCATCTGTAACTTACGAAAAGGTGATCAGATCTTAACGAAATTTAATCTTTAGAAGGATCTTGTACTTTGAAACTCTCATTTTAAATCCCAACCTGATCTGGTGATATTGGGGGGAGTTGGAGGGGGAAACCAAAAACTGTGTCTAACCAATTGAAGAATTTTTGGGATTTTCCTAGCTGAAACTCTATATTGACGCGTGTAAAAAAAAAACCTTTTTTTGGTTTACTGCATTAATTTTACTTGACTTAACACGTGGTTGTTCCATTGTAATTGCCATCGCTAAATATGTTTGCTTCTTTCAGGTTAATGGAAATGCATCGACTGGGTTCGAGAGTGCCATTCCCCCGGCTTATAAAAATTGTGTATCACCTCTTTGTGAATTTCTGGATAGTCCTAGATGAAGTTTTGTATGAAGGCGTGTAAAAAAAGCTTTTCTTTGGTTTACTGTGTTAATTATACTTGAGTTAACACCGTGGTTGCACCATTGTAATTGCCATCGCTGAAAATATTTGCTTCTTTGAGGATGATGGAAATGCATAGACTGTGTCTGAATTTGCCATTCCCGCGGCTGATTAAAATTCCTAGCTTAAACAAAAACACAACTTATTTTTATATATATAGATTATACAACCTAGTAAAGTTTATAGAAAAATGTGATTTTTAATATTTTAAAATAAACTGCACTATTACAACCAATTCCGAAAATACCATCTATTCTTCAATAAACTAGAAATGGTATTTTTTACCTCAGTTGTATTTAAATGTAGCATGGAATGAACTAAGTTATGTCTACAGCAGTAGCAGCACACTTGTTCTGTTATGGATAGAACTCTAATCAATATACACCAAAAAATTTAAATAAGAAAATGTTCTGATGAAACATAATTGTCATTTTATTTCATAATGATATGAGAATTTGTATGTATTGGAAGTAATCACAGTATGAGCGGTGACTTCAACCTAAGAAAAAACAAAACATCCTATACCATCATTAAATGGAGCAAAAAAACTCAAAAATGGTGTCAGGCAACACCATCAACACCACTAGAACCACCGTGCTTAAATCACCAATAAGAAATAGTAACAGTCCTTTTGCTTAAAGAACAAGGAAAATGCACTAGCTCGAAAAGAAACGAAAGTTGCTGCAATCCTAATAGCTTTTAGCATAAACATATTTTATTCTTTAGTTATGTCCGCAAATAACGGAGCACTAAAAATCGTAAAAGACTGTTTAGTGGCTTACTTTAAAGACATTGCTACATCAAATTGTTTTCTAGTTAAAAATAAACATTATTAAAAATTAAGTCAATGCTTTGCCATAACCTTGATGATCTTCTAATAATATATTGCCCACCCCGTATCTTTTTCAAAGTCCGTTCTCTGGAATATTATGCCATATTTCCTTGACTTCAAAGCATAGTTCTCTGAACTTTCACTTATTATGTCAATAGAGATAAAAATTGTATTTCCCTGCGTTTAATCATCGAAAATTGAGTCTCATCATTGTTGTTGAGATAGCTGCAACCTAGTAAAGAAACAACATATCCCAAAGTAAATCAATTACTCAAGATAGCAAAATTCTTGTAATAATAAACATTGTAGCTAACAATAAACATTATTAAACATTAAATCCCTGCTTAACCGTAAAATTAATGATCTTTCAACAAAATAAGGCCTACCAATTATCTTTTTAAAAGTTCCTTCCCTAGAATTTTTTTTATGCCACATTTCCCAGACTTCAGAGCTTAGCTCTCTGGTACTTTATTCATATTTTAATTGACTAATATTTAAAAAAAATTGCCTGTGGCAGGAATCGAACCTGCGCCTATCGGACTAAGTCCATTGCATCTACCACTGTGCTACACAGGCTTGTCAAAAAGATTCAACTATAAAGTACTTTATAGATTGTAAATTGTAGATTGTATAGTAACGCTTTAACGTCATTTTCAGGTGGAATTAAGCTGTTTAAAAATCTTGAACATTTGTTTTATTGATAACTTTTATTTCTGACCCTGACCCTTTTATTTCTGATGACAGACTTCAGGTCACACACTGTAGGTTCTTGCTAACGAACAAGGAAAATAAAGCTATGGCTGAACTTATTTTTCTTTGCTTTTCTTCGAAAAACTGTTGCTGAGATTTATAAGAAATTCTTAACTTTGAGGAAAGACATGCATAGTGTTTTTGTAGACAAGGACGTAGTATTCCTTAGAAAAGTAAAAGAGATGAGCCAGAAGAGAACTAAAAGTTCTTGGCTGACCATTATTTTGTATGTGATCTTTGATCATCGTAAATTACTTGAAATATCTAGAAATTTTATCATTTAATCAATTGATTAAGCAGGTTCAAAAATCTGAATTGTTTTCGTTTCTTTCTTTATTCCAGAGGTTTTAACTATAATTGAGACTTACACTTGCAAATATGACTCAAAATAAGAATAAACAGTACATTAATGAACTAATTAATGATCCTAAACTCTTAAAAACAGTATTTTTCAAACAATATATACATTAAAGAATTGGCAGAAATTTTTATCCTTATTATGAAAATTGGAGGCAAACACTCGTAAAAAGTCAAACGATCAAAATAAGACTCTCAACATCATATCTAGGATATGTGACAACTCTACTGCAGAGGTTTCAAACACCTACCAAATAAACTGTGGAATATTTTACAATACATACAAATTCTCATATCATGTATGTTTTATCTCATAGCATTATGAAATAAAATGACAATTATATTTCATTAGAATATTTTCTTATTTAAATTTTTAGGTTTACATAGATTAGAGCTCTATCCATAACAGAATAAGTGTGCTGCTACTGCTGCACTTGAGTTTTTCAGGAGCTCAAAAGCGGAAATTGGCAGCCTTGAAAAAGGAGAAGAGGCAGAAAATAAGTCTTCTCCGAGTAGATGGATTTAGAAATAGAAATCGTTACCATGTGAACTGGCTGAGCGAGTAAGTGCAAGTTTGTTTTTCTGTTCTTTTGGGTTTCAATATTCTGTGCAACTCACAGTTTTGCGGCTTAAAAGAGCTGAATTTGGGCGGAAAAGGATTTTCTGTGTTTTATGGCATTTGGTATCTACCAAATGGCATATAGCGATTGCAAATTCTGTCGGCCTGTCGGTCTGTCCCGGTTTTGCTACCTTAGGTACTTCCAGGTAAGCTAGGACGATGAAATTTGGCAGGTGTATTAGGTGTAACCAGAACATATTAAGTTAGAAATTGTCTTTTCATCGATTTCACAATCTGGGATGGTTAGTGGGGGGATTGTAAAATCGGAAAAATTTGAAAAAATCGGCATTTTTAACTTACGAATGGGTGATCGGATATTAATGAAATTTGATTACTGGAAGGATATCGTGTCTCACAGCTCTTATTTTAAATCCCGACCGGATCCGGTGACATTGCAGGGATTTGGGGTTGGGGGGGAGCAAAAATCTTCGAAAATGCTTAGAGTTCAGGGATCGGGATGAAACTTGGATGGAAAAATATCATAAGTCTAGATACACGATTGACATAACCGGAACGGATCCGCTCTCTTTGGGGGGCCTCTTTTCCAAATTATTTGGAAGGGAACACAAGATGAATTAAGATAATTTTCAATATTTTTAACCAGCAGGACCCAGATATTAAGTTCACCATTGAACTTGAAAATAACCACAATGTACCCTTCTTAGATGTCCTCATTACAAAACGAGAAACCAGGTTGGACTTTAGCGTGTATAGAAAGCCAACTCATAGTGATAAATATCTGAGATAAGACTCTTACAACAACCCTATAGTCGAAAATTCTGTAGTCTATTCATTGGTTGATAGAGCATTTCTGGTATACTCCTCTGATTTTGAGCCTAAGGCTGAACTTGATTATATAAGAGATGTTCTGATAGGTAACGAACCCCCAAAAAGTCACTGACAAGGTTATTTCCAGGAGAAAGATGAGCGGAATTACCAAGAATTTTGCTACTAAGATTGAAGATGATAAATCCTTTTTGTCATTGCCTTATATCAAGGGCATTAATGACTTTTAAGTTCCAAACTCACTAAGCTTGGCCTTAAGGTGTTTTTACCCTCAGGAAGGACTATTTCCTCTTTCTTGAACAAAGGCAAGGATAAGATTATTTCAGATCCACCAGGGGTTAACGAGATTCCTTGCAGCTGTGCTGATACCTATATAGGTCGTACCATGAGACCTCTACATCACCGATTAAAAGAACATGCTGATTCCATTGATGCTTGCTTTAAAATGACAAAGCTAAAGGAGGAAGAAAATTTCTCTGCATTGGCCCATCAAATCTTTGAGGACCTTCCCACTCCATTAAGTTTGACCAAGCCCAACTTATTGCTATTGTCTCACAACTCTTAAAATAGAAAATCAGAGAAGCTTTGGAAATTGCTAAATATAAACCAGCCATCAATAAGGACAATGGTGAGTTTCATATTAGCGAAATTTGGGAACCCATCACCCATAAATTGAAAACTCACAAGAAAACCCACCACTTTCCTAAAAGCCCAACCTCTTTAAGATCCACTAGGACAGCAGCCATCAATGCCTTTATCAAAATTCAGGCCATGGCACAACAATAATTCCAGGTTCAGTTCATCATTAGTGTTGTTCAGTGTTTTTAGTTTTATTTATTTAGTTTGTTTACTTTTTGGCAAGAATTTGAATTTAACCTTTTGATGAAGCAGGCACAAGTCCTTTCGTAATTATCGTTAGAAGAAAAATCATCACATGACATCCATAGCTTAGGTAAGCTTATTACCATCTATCACTATTATGTATAAAAGTCAGGTTGGCCTAGGAGTGATCTGATCTTAATGAAATTTGACGTTTGGAAGGATATTGTGTCTCAGAGCTCTTTTTTTAAATCCCGACCGGATCTGGTGACATTGGGAGAAGTTGGGGTTGGGTGACCTAAAATCTTGGAAAACACTTACAGTGAAAGGATTGGGATGAAAATTGGTGGGAAAAATAAGCACGAGTCCTAGATACGTGATTGACATAACTGGAACGGATCGCTCTCTTTAGGGACTAGGCGGGGAAGGGTTAATTTGAAAAAATAGAACAAATGAGGTATTTTTGAATACGAAGGAATGATTGGATCTCAATGAAATTTCAAATTTAGCATAACCTCATAACTCAGATCTATTATTTTAAATCCCGACCAGATCCAGTGTCATTTGGGGGGGGGGCAGAAATCTTTGAAAACGCTTAAAGCGGAGATATTAGCATCTAACTTGGTTGGAAGGATAAGCACAAGTCAAAGATATGTGATGGAAATAGCCAGACTAGATTCACTCTCTTTGGTAGAATGGGGGGGGGGGAGAGTAATTCGGAAAAATTAAAAAAATTGAGCCATCTTTAACTTACGAAAAGGTGATCAGATCTTAACAAAATTTAATATTTAGAAGGATCTTGTACTTTGAAACTCTCATTTTAAATCCCAACCTGATCCGGTGATATTGGGGGGAGTTGGAGGGGGAAACCAAAAACTGTGTCTAACCAATTGAAGAATTTTTAGAATTTTCCTAGCTGAAACTCTATATGACGCGTGTAAAAAAAAACCTTTATTTGGTTTACTGCATTAATTTTACTTGACTTAACACGTGGTTGTACCATTGTAATTGCCATCGCTAAATATATTTGCTTCTTTCAGGTTAATGGAAATGCAACGACTGGGTTCGAAAGTGCCATTCCCCCGGCTGATAAAATTTGTGTATCACCTCTTTGCGAATTTCTGGATAGTCCTAGATGAATTTCTGTATGAAGGCGTGTAAAAAAGCTTTTTTTTGGTTTACTGTGTTAATTATACTTGAGTTAACACCGTGGTTGCACCATTGTAATTGCCATCGCTGAAATATTTGCTTCTATGAGGATGATGGAAATGCATAGAATGTGTGTGAATTTGCCATTCCCCCGGCTGATTAAAATTCCTTGCTGAAACAATAACACAACTTATTTTTATATATATAGATTATACAACCTAGTAAAGCTTATAGAAAAATGCAATTTTTAATATTTAAAATAAACTGCACTATTACAACCAATTCCGAAAATACCATCTATTCTTCAATAAACTAGAAATGCTATTTTTTACCTCAGTTGTATTTAAATGTAGCATGGAATGAACTAAATTATGTCTACAGCAGTAGCAGCACACTTGTTCTGTTATGGATAGAACTCTAATCTATATACACCAAAAAATTTAAATAAGAAAATGTTCTGATGAAACATAATGTTATATTTATTTCATAATGATATGAGAATTTGTATGTATTGGAAGTAATCACAGTATGAGCGGTGACTTCCACCTAAGAAAAAACAAAAACATCCTATACCATCATTAAATGGAGCAAAAAAACTCAAAAATGGCAACACCATCAACACCACTAGAACCACCGTGCGTAAATCACCGATAAGAAATGGTAACAGTCCTTTTGCTTAAAGAACAAGGAAAATGCACTAGCTCGAAAAGAAACGAAAGCTGCTGCAATCCTAATAGCTTTTATCATAAACATATTTTATTCTTTAGTTATGTCCGCAACTAACGGAGCACTAAAAATCGTAAAAGACTGTTTAGTGGCTTACTTTAAAGACATTGCTACATCAATGGTTTTCTAGTTAAAAATAAACATTATTAAAAATTAAGTCAATGCTTTGCCATAACGTTGATGATCTTCTAATAATATATTGCCCACCCCGTATCTTTTTAAAAGCCCGTTCTCTGGAATATTATGCCATATTTCCTTGAATTCAAAGCATAGTTCTCTGAACTTTCACTTATTATGTCAACAGAGATAAAAATTGTATTTCCCTGTGTTTAATCATCGAAAAATTGAATCTCATCATTGTTGTTGAGATAGCTGCAACCTAGTCAAGAAACAACATATCCCAAAGTAAATTAATTACTCAAGATAGCAAGATTCTTGTAATAATAAACATTGTAGCTAACAATAAACATTATTAAACATTAAATCCCTGCTTGACCGTAAAATTAAAAAAATGAAGATATTAGACAATTTTATGATTGCAAATGGTAAAGAATGTGATTAAAGGCTCTTTTCCTGTCAAAAGTTTTAGTTTTCGAGGGTAATAGCTACGTATGTTGAAAAATGAAGATATAGACTATTATTATGATTGCAAATGGTAAAGAATGTGATTAAAGGCTCTTTTCCTATTTCAAAAGTTTTAGTTTTCGAGGGTAATAGCTACGTATGTTGAAAAAATGAAGATATTAGACAATTTTGTGATTGCAAATGGTAAAGAATGTGATTAAAGGCTCTTTTCCTATGTCAAAAGTTTTAGTTTTTGAGGGTAATAGCTACGCATGTTGAAAAAATGAAGATGTTAGACTATTTTATGATTGCACATGGTAAAGAATGTGATTAAAGGCTCTTTTCCTATTTCAAAAGTTTTAGTTTTCGAGGGTAACAGCCTTGTCTGTGGAAAAAATGAAGATATTAGACAATTTTGTGATTGCACATGGTAAAGAATGTGATTAAAGGTTCTTTTCCTATTTCAAAAGTTTTAGTTTTCGAGGGTAATAGCTAAGTATGTTGAAAAACTGAAGATATTAGACAATTTTAGATTGCAAATGGTAAAGAATGTGATTAAAGGCTCTTTTCCTATTTCAAAAGTTTTAGTTTTCGAGGGTAATAGCTACGTATGTTGAAAAAATGAAGATATTAGACTATTTTATGATTGCACATGGTTAAGAATGTGATTAAAGGCTCTTTTCCTATTTCAAAAGTTTTAGTTTTCGAGGGTAATAGCTACGTATGTTGAAAAATGAAGACATTAGACAATTTTATGATTGCAAATGGTAAAGAATGTGATTAAAGGCTCTTTTCCTATTTCAAAGTTAGTTTTCGAGGGTAATAGCTACGTATGTTGAAAAAATGAAGATATTAGACTATTTTATGATTGCATATGGTAAAGAATGTGATTAAAGGCTCTTTTCCTATTTCAAAAGTTTTAGTTTTCGAGGTTAATTGCTACGTATGTTGAAAAAATGAAGATATTACACTATTTTATGATTGCAAATGGTAAAGAATGTGATTAAAGGCTATTTTCTTATTTCAAAAGTTTTAGTTTTCGAGGGTAATAGCTAGGTCTGTGGAAAAAATGAAGATATTAGACTATTTTATGATTGCAAATGGTAAAGAATGTGATTAAAGGCTCTTTTCCTATGTCAAAAGTTTTAGTTTTCGAGGGTAATAGCTACGCATGTGAGAAAATGAAGATATTAGACTATTTCTTGATTGCACATGGTAAAGAATGTGATTAAAGGCTCTTTTCCTATTTCAAAAGCTTTAGTTTTTGAGGGTAACAGCTTTGTCTGTGGAAAAAATGAAAATATTAGACTATTTCATGATTGCACATGGTAAAGAATGTGATTAAAGGCTCTTTTCCTATTTCAAAAGTTTTAGTTTTCGAGGGTAATAGCTACGTATGTTGAAAAAATGAAGATATTAGACAATTTTATGATTGCAAATGGTAAAGAATGTGATTAAAGGCTCTTTTCCTATTTCAAAAGTTTTAGTTTGAGGGTAATAGCTACGTATGTTGAAAAAATGAAGATATTAGACTATTTTATGATTGCACATGGTTAAAAATGTGATTAAAGGCTCTTTTCCTATTTCAAAAGTTTTAGTTTTCGAGGGTAATAGCTACGTATGTTGAAAAAATGAAGATATTAGACTATTTTATGATTACAAATGGTAAAGTATGTGATTAAAGGCTCTTTTCTTATTTCAAAAGTTTTGTTTTCGAGGGTAATAGCTAAGTCTGTAGAAAAAATTAAAATATTAGACTATTTTATGATTGCACATGGTAAAGAATGTTATTAAAGGCTCTTTTCCTATTTCAAAAGTTTTAGTTTTCGAGGGTAATAGCTACGTATGTTGAAAAAATGAAGATATTAGACAATTTTATGATTGCACATGGTAAAGAATGTGCTTAAAGGCTCTTTTCCGATTTCAAAAGTTTGAGTTTTCGAGGGTAATAGCTATGTCTGTGGAAAAAATGAAGATATTAGACTATTTTATGATTGCACAAGGTAAGAATGTGATAAAGGCTCTTTTCCTATTTCAAAAGTTTTAGTTTTCGAGGGTAATAGCTATGTCTGTGAAAAAAATGAAGATATTAGACTATTTTATGATTGCACATGGTAAAGAATGTGATTAAAGGCTCTTTTCCTATGTCAAAAGTTTTAGTTTTCGAGGGTAATAGCTCACTATGTTGAAAAAATGAAGATATTAGACAATTTTATGATTGCACATGGTAAAGAATGTGATTAAAGGCTCTTTTCCTATTTCAAAAGTTTTAGTTTTCGAGGGTAATAGCTACGTATGTTGAAAAAATGAAGATATTAGACTATTTATGATTGCAAATGGTAAAGAATGATTAAAGGCTCTTTTCCTATTCAAAAGTTTTAGTTTTCGAGGGTAATAGCTACGTATGTTGAAAAAATGAAGATATTAGACTATTTTATGATTGCACATGGTAAAGTATGTGATTAAAGGCTCTTTTCCTATGTCAAAAGTTTTAGTTTTCGAGGGTAATAGCTTTGTCAGTGGAAAAAATGAAGATATGAGACTATTTAATGATTACACATGGTAAAGAATGTGATTAAAGGCTCTTTTCCTATGTCAAACGTTTTAGTTTTCGAGGGTAATAGCTACGTATGTTGAAAAAATGAAGATATTAGACAATTTTATGATTGCACTTGGTAAAGAATGTGATTAAAAGCTCTTTTCCTATTTCAAAAGTTTTAGTTTTCGAGGGTAATAGCTACGTATGTTGAAAAAATGAAGATATTAGACTATTTATGATTGCAAATGGTAAAGAATGTGATTAAAGGCTCTTTTCTTATTTCAAAAGTTTTAGTTTTCGAGGGTAATAGCTAGGTCTGTGGAAAAAATGAAGATATTAGACTATTTTATGATTGCAAATGGTAAAGAATGTGATTAAAGGCTCTTTTCCTATGTCAAAAGTTTTAGTTTTCGAAGGTAATAGCTACGCATGTTGAAAAAATGAAGATATATTAGACTATTTTATGATTGCACTGGTAAAGAATGTAATTAAAGGCTCTTTTCCTTTTTCAAAAGCTTTAGTTTTCGAGGGTAACAGCTTTGTCTGTGGAAAAAATGAAGATATTAGACAATTTTGTGATTGCATATGGTAAAGAATGTGATTAAAGGCTCTTTTCCTATTTCAAAAGTTTTAGTTTTCGAGGGTAATAGCTACGTATGTTGAAAAATGAAGATATTAGACAATTTTATGATTGCAAATGGTAAAGAATGTGATTAAAGGCTCTTTTCCTATTTCAAAAGTTTTAGTTTTTGAGGGTAATAGCTACGTATGTTGAAAAAATGAAGATATTACACTATTTTATGATTGCACATGGTTAAGAATGTGATTAAAGGCTCTTTTCCTATTTCAAAAGTTTTAGTTTTCGAGGGTAATAGCTACGTATGTTGAAAAAATGAAGATATTAGACTATTTTATGATTGCAAATGGTAAAGAATGTGATTAAAGGCTCTTTTCTTATTTCAAAAGTTTTAGTATTCAAGGGTAATAGCTAAGTCTGTGGAAAAAAATGAAATATTAGACTATTTTATGATTGCACATGGTAAAGAATGTGCTTAAAGGCTCTTTCTCCGATTTCAAAAGTTTTAGTTTTCGAGGGTAATAGCTATGTCTGTGGAAAAAATGAAGATATTAGACTATTTATGATTGCAAAAGGTAAAGAATGTGATTAAAGGCTCTTTTCCTATTTCAAAAGTTTTAGTTTTCGAGGGTAATAGCTATGTCTGTGGAAAAAATGAAGATATTAGACTATTTTATGATTGCACATGGTAAAGAATGTGATTAAAGGCTTTTTTCCTATGTCAAAAGTTTTAGTTTTCGAGGGTAATAGCTCATTATGTTGAAAAAATGAAGATATTAGACAATTTTATGATTGCACATGGTAAAGAATGTGATTAAAGGCTCTTTTCCTATTTCAAAGTTTAGTTTTCGAGGGTAATAGCTACGTATGTTGAAAAAATGAAGATATTAGACTATTTTATGATTGCAAACGGTAAAGAATGTGATTAAAGGCTCTTTTCCTATTTCAAAAGTTTTAGTTTTCGAATGTAATAGCTACGTATGTTGAAAAAATGAAGATATTAGACTATTTTATGATTGCACATGGTAAAGTATGTGATTAAAGGCTCTTTTCCTATGTCAAAAGTTTAGTTTTCGAGGGTATAGCTTTGTCAGTGGAAAAAATGAAGATATTAGACAATTTTATGATTGCACATGGTAAAGAATGTGATTAAAGGCTCTTTTCCTATTTCAAAAGTTTTAGTTTTCGAGGGTAATAGCTACGTTTGTTGAAAAAATGAAGATGTTAGACAATTTTATGATTGCACATGGTAAAGAATGTGATTAAAGGCTCTTTGCCTATGTCAAAAGTTTTAGTTTTCGAGGGTAATAGCTACGTATGTTGAAAAATGAAGATATTAGACAATTTTATGATTGCACATGGCAATAAATGTGATTGAAGGTTCTTTTCCTATTTCAAAAGTTTTAGTTTTCGAGGGTAATAGCTACGTATGTTGAAAAATGAAGATATTAGACAATTTTATGATTGCACATGGCAATAAATGTGATTGAAGGTTCTTTTCCTATTTAAAAAGTTTTAGTTTTCGAGGGTAATAGCTATGTCTGTGGAAAAAATGAAGATATGAGACTATTTAATGATTGCACATGGTAAAGAATGTGATTAAAGGCTCTTTTCCTATGTCAAACGTTTTAGTTTTCGAGGGTAATAGCTACGTATGTTGAAAAAATGAAGATATTAGACAATTTTATGATTGCACTTGTAAAGAATGTGATTAAAAGCTCTTTTCCTATTTCAAAAGTTTTAGTTTTCAAGGGTAATAGCTACGTATGTTGGAAAAAGGAAGATATTAGACTATTTTATGATTGCAAATGGTAAAGAATGTGATTAAAGGCTCTTTTCCTATTTCAAAAGTTTTAGTTTTCGAGGGTAATAGCTACGTATGTTGAAAAAATGAATATATTAGACAATTTTATGATTGCACATGGTAAAGAATGTGATTAAAGGCTCTTTTCCTATGTCAAAAGTTTTAGTTTTCGAGGGTAATAGCTTTGTCAGTGGAAAAAATGAAAATATTGGACAATTTTATGATTGCACATGGTAAAGAATGTGATTAAAGCTCTTTTCCTATTTCAAAAGTTTTAGTTTTCGAGGGTAATAGCTACGTATGTTGAAAAATGAAGATATTAGACTATTTTATGATTGCAAATGGTAAAGAATGTGATTAAAGGCTCTTTTCCTATGTCCAAAGTTTTAGTTTTCGAGGGTAATAGCTTTGGTTGTGGAAAAAAGGAAGATATTAGACAATTTTATGATTACACATGGTAAAGAATGTGATTAAAGCTCTTTTCCTATTTCAAAAGTTTTAGTTTTCGAGTATAATACTATGTCTGTGGAAAAAATGAAGATATTAGACTATTTTATGATTGCACATGGTAAAGAATGTGATTAAAGGCTCCTTTCCTATGTCAAAAATTTTAGTTTTCGAGGGTAATAGCTTTGTCTGTGGAAAAAATGAAGATATTAGACAATTTTATGATTGCACATGGTAAAGAATGTGATTAAAGGCTCTTTTCTATTTCAAAAGTTTTAGTTTTCGAGGGTAATAGCTACGTATGTTAAAGAAATGAAGATATTAGACAATTTTATGATTGCACATGGTAAAGAATGTGATTAAAGGCTCTTTTCCTTTTTCAAAAGTTTTAGTTTTCGAGGGTAATAGCTTTGTCAGTGGAAAAAATGAAGATATTGGACAATTTTATGATTGCACATGGTAAAGAATGTGATTAAAGGCTCTTTTCCTATTTCAAAAGTTTTAGTTTTCGAGGGTAATAGCTACGTATGTTGAAAAATGAAGATATTAGACTATTTTATGATTGCAAATGGTAAAGAATGTGATTAAAGGCTCTTTTCCTATGTCCAAAGTTTTAGTTTTCGAGGGTAATAGCTTTGGTTATGGAAAAAAGGAAGATATTAGACAATTTTATGATTGCACATGGTAAAGAATGTGATTAAAGGCTCTTTTCCTATTTCAAAAGTTTTAGTTTTCGAGTATAATACTATGTCTGTGGAGAAAATGAAGATATTAGACTATTTTATGATTGCACATGGTAAAGAATGTGATTAAAGGCTCCTTTCCTATGTCAAAAATTTTAGTTTTCGAGGGTAATAGCTTTGTCTGTGGAAAAAATGAAGATATTAGACAATTTTATGATTGCACATGGTAAAGAATGTGATTAAAGGCTCTTTTCCTATTTCAAAAGTTTTAGTTTTCGAGGGGTAATAGCTACGTATGTTGAAAAAATGAAGATATTAGACAATTTTATGATTGCAAATGGTAAAGAATGTGATTAAAGGCTCTTTTCCTATTTCAAAAATTTTAGTTTTCGAGGGTAATAGCTACGTATGTTGAAAAAATGAAGATATTAGACTATTTTATGATTGCACATGGTAAAGAATGTGATTAAAGGCTCTTTTCTTATTTCAAAAGTTTTAGTTTTCGAGGGGTAATAGCTACGAATGTTGAAAAAATGAAGATATTAGACTAATTTATGATTGCAAATGGTAAAGAATGTGATTTAAGGCTCTTTTCCTATTTCAAAAGTTTTAGTTTTCGAGGGTAATAGCTACGTATGTTGAAAAAATGAAGATATTAGACTATTTTATGATTGCAAATGGTAAAGAATGTGATTAAAGGCTTCATTCCTATTTCAAAAGTTTTAGTTTTCGAGGGTAATAGCTACGTATGTTGAAAAAATGAAGATATTAGACTATTTTATCATTGCACATGGTAAAGAATGTGATTAAAGGCTCTTTTCCTATTTAAAAAGTTTTAGTTTTCGAGGGTAATAGCTACGTATGTTGAAAAAATGAAGATATTAGACAATTTATGATTGCACATGGTAAAGAATGTGCTTAAAGGCTCTTTTCCTATGTCAAAAGTTTTTAGTTTTCGAGGGTAATAGCTCATTATGTTGACAAAATGAAGATATTAGACAATTTTATGATTGCACATGGTAAAGAATGTGATTAAAGGCTCTTTTCCTATTTCAAAAGTTTTAGTTTTTGAGGGTAATAGCTAAGTATGTTGAAAAAATGAAGATATTAGACTATTTTATGATTGCAAATGGTAAAGAATGTGATTAAAGGCTCTTTTCCTATTTCAAAAGTTTTAGTTTTCGAGGGTAATAGCTACGTCTGTTGAAAAAATGAAGATATTAGACTATTTTATGATTGCACATGGTAAAGTATGTGATTAAAGGCTCTTTTCCTATGTCAAAAGTTTTAGTTTTCGAGGGTAATAGCTTTGTCAGTGGATAAAATGAAGATATTAGACAATTTTATGATTGCACATGGTAAAGAATGTGATTAAAGGCTCTTTTCCTATTTCAAAAGTTTTAGTTTTCGAGGGTAATAGCTACGTATGTTGAAAAAATGAAGATGTTAGACAATTTTATGATTGCACATGGTAAAGAATGTGATTAAAGGCTCTTTTCCTATGTCAAAAGTTTTAGTTTTCGAGGGTTATAGCTACTTATGTGAAAAAATGAAGATATTAGACAATTTTGTGATTGCTCATGGTAATAAATGTGATTGAAGGTTCTTTCCTATTTAAAAAGTTTTAGTTTTCGAGGGTAATAGCTATGTCTGTGGAAAAAATGAAGATATGAGACTATTTAATGATGGCACATGGTAAACAATGTGATTAAAGGCTCTTTTCCTATGTCAAACGTTCTAGTTTTCGAGGGTAATAGCTACGTATGTTGAAAAAATGAAGATATTAGACAATTTTATGATTGCACTTGGTAAAGAATGTGATTTAAAGCTGTTTTCCTATTTCAAAAGTTTTAGTTTTCGAGGGTAATAGCTATGTATGTTGAAAAAAGGAAGATATTAGACTATTTTATGATTGCAAATGGTAAAGAATGTGATTAAAGGCTCTTTTCCTATTTCAAAAGTTTTAGGTTTTCGAGGGTAATAGCTTTGGTTGTGGGAAAAAAGGAAGATATTAGACAATTTTATGATTGCACATGGTAAAGAATGTGATTAAAGGCTCTTTTCCTATTTCAAAAGTTTTAGTTTTCGAGTATAATACTATGTCTGTGGAAAAAATGAAGATATTAGACTATTTTATGATTGCACATGGTAAAGAATGTGATTAAAGGCTCCTTTCCTATGTCAAAATTTTAGTTTTCGAGGGTAATAGCTTTGTCTGTGGAAAAATGAAGATATTAGACAATTTTATGATTGCATATGGTAAAGAATGTGATTAAAGGCTCTTTTCCTATTTCAAAGTTTTAGTATTCGAGGGTAATAGCTACGTATGTTTTAGTTTTCGAGGGTAATAGCTTTGTCTGTGGAAAAAATGAAGATATTAGACAATTTTATGATTGCACATGGTAAAGAATGTGATTAAAGGCTCTTTTCCTATTTCAAAAGTTTTAGTTTTCGAGGGTAATAGCTACGTATGTTGAAAAAATGAAGATATTAGACAATTTTATGATTGCAAATGGTAAAGATGTGATTAAAGGCTCTTTTCCTATTTCAAAAGTTTTAGTTTTTCGAGGGTAATAGCTACGTATGTTGAAAAAATGAAGATATTAGACTATTTTATGATTGCACATGGTAAAGAATGTGATTAAAGGCTCTTTTCCTATTTCAAAAGTTTTAGTTTTCGAGGGTAATAGCTACGTGTGTTGAAAAAATGAAGATATTAGACTAATTTATGATTGCAAATGGTAAAGAATGTGATTTAAGGCTCTTTTCCTATTTCAAAAGTTTTAGTTTTCGAGGGTAATAGCTAGGTCTGTGGAAAAAATGAAGATATTAGACTATTTTATCATTGCACATGTAAAGAATGTGATTAAAGGCTCTTTTCCTATTTCAAAAGTTTTAGTTTT